>NC_057388.1:82434150-82606329 GCF_019320065.1 Cervus canadensis
CCATGCAATTTGAAAATCTTCACAATTTTTGTAACCATTTTTCCATTCCCAATATCTGAGCAATTACAGTTATTGGTTTTTCCTCCACAAGGCTTTTTGTATCCATTCCTTTCTGTGTATTTACAGCAAAATACCCTAAATCAGTGCTCTCTCCCTCGCTCCCCGCTACCCCCCCCCACACTTTTTTTTTTTGCTATGTTGAAAAATGAAACAAATTTCATCCATAGGCAACATACATTCCTAGGCCAGTGTCTTCCCACTTTAGATGTATTAGGGCACATACTAGCTCCAGTTGTACCACTGTTTCTCATTCTTATCTAGTTTACAAGAGAACATGAGTTACAATTCACATACACTGGTTATCACAGTTTTTAGAGATGTCGTAAAATTCAATACTTCTTTAGTAGCAAATTATTTAATAAAGATCTCTCAACAGATTGTGATACACTTAGTTGAAATTCCCTGGATAAAACATTTAAGTATTGAAAAACTCTCCTGAGTTCATAATCTGTTTTACTGGTTACTATTTCAGTTGGGCAACTGATATTAGACATTAGTTACTGTCTTCCAAATAGTTTTACTTATGTTGTATTCCAAATTAAATGACCTTTCTTATTCTTCTCCTTCATTTTCCAAACTTCAAGCACACTCTTCCTTATGTAAACTTATGCATTGTTAACCAGGAGAATTTTTCAAGAGTGTTCATAATCCAATTTGTGTTAGTAGAAACACTGAACCCACATAAAGACCAACCAGAGAAAAGTGGGTAACAAACTGTTGTGTATTCCAGCAATAGAAGACCATATGGCTATGAACCTGAATTAAATATATCTACAAGAAACAATGGGCTTCCCTGGTGGCCCAGCTGATAAAGAATCAGGCTGCAATGCGGGAGACCTGGGTTCGATCCCTGGATTGGGAAGATCCCATGGAGAAGAGAAAGTCTACCCACTCCAGTATTCTGGCCTCGAGAATTCCATGGACTGTATAGTCCATGGGATCTCAAAGAGTGGACAGGACTGAGAGGTTTTCACTTCCACAAGCAACAATTGTGGCAGATTCCAGGAAATATATATTGAGTAAAAGAAAAAAAGTCCTTCAGGAGAACATATAGTGTAGTTACAGCCATACATGTAAACACTTGTAAGGAAGAATTATTTATAGATGTAAACATTAAAAAATATAAAAGAATAAGCTAAAACCAGCAGTTATATGCTAGTAAGAATATGCCCAGGAATTATCTTCAAAGAAAATTACCATGTTCTTCCTTAACAAATGTGTGGTTTGTAAATGTTACCCTTTTGTGATGTTTAATGAAAACAGTGTCACTCTGCTCATAGTCCATTAGTCTGCACTTGTCACATGATCCTGCTTGACTATAGTGGGTCTGATAATTTTAGTCTTCCATGAATCTAAGAAGGAAGAATCACATGGATATTGTGCATGACACTTTATCTGTGAGTGATAAATTTTACATTGCAAGAAACCTATATTTCCAAAATAAGGTCATTAACACACTGAACAGTACATATCTGTAGAATGATAATGATATATGGTTTCCCCTAACAGTTCAGCTGTATATTTTCAATACTTTTGACAAAAACTAGATTTCCTTCACTGTTTTTATATTGTCTTCAAATTTTAAATGAAATCATAAGTATGGCTTCTGATATGATAGCTGAGCACATATATATTATTGCTTTGCATCATTCATCCAGTCAAAAACTTTCTTGACCTTCTAAGTACAAATATCTATTCTACTGTATGAAGTTATGATGCTCGATAAGTCAGATGAACATACTTGAATTTTAGAGATTACATTCTAATGGAAGCAGAAAATAAATAATAAGCAACTACATAAACTATTACACAATCATAATGTTATTTATTTATCTCAGGTTATTTGTTATAGTTGATTTTAAAAAGAATTAAATATAAGAGGAGTGGCATTATTATGGTGATTGCAAAGAAAAACAGATGTCTATCACCTTTGCTTATGGTCTATTTCTCCGTAGTCTTTAACGTGTTCATATTCCTTAGTTGCTGCCTTCTTTAGTTACTTGTGTAAATCAGCTGTCATACACCATCCTATGCTAGTCACCTAGATTCAAAGTGATTTCTATCAAGAGCTGTAAGTCTTGTCAACTTGTCAGGAATGCCATTGCCTTGTGCGTTTCAACTTTGCAATTGCTGCTTGATTGACACTTCTGAAATCCTGTCAGCTTTTCTTTCCTTTGTTCACTTTATACAGAATAGAAAAGATGATGCAGTTCATGTCCATTAGCTTGGCAAAGTCATAGCCTCTGTGAGGGAGAGTCCAATCTAATAAATCATGTATTTTTTAAATAGAAAAATAAAGGTGACTGAATGGAGACTACCGACTAAATTGCCTAAAGGATTACTTGCCTAAAAATTAAACATCCTTAGTTCTAAAGTCTCCATGTATAAGTTAAAATAACCACAATGGAAAATAAAATACTAGATGATATTTACTGACATTATTCAGTGCATAATAATGATATCTTTACTTCTTCAAAGGAAAAAGTTTTAGGTAAGGAAAAAACAATCAATTGTAGATTATAAAATCCATGAACTGGCATGAACTATAAACCAAGTATATTTGATTTTTTTTAAGTTTTTAATTTTGTTCATTGCAGAATAGCAGAAGACACTAATTAATTGTTCTAAAGATAATTATTGTCCCTTTAGAAGTCTTAGATACACCAATGTGAAGGGTCACTCTTGGGTTAAGAAGTCTAAGTGTCTAAGAAAATGAGAAACACTTACTAGTCTTTGAAATTAAAGTGAAAAATACAGAACAGAATTGATTATGTTAAATTATAGATTTTCAAAATTAAAAGCTATTGTAAGTAATGAATGATTCATAAAATCGAAATGTTTTTGAAGCATATTCTATCATAGCTCTTTTTATTTTTCAGAGTGATCTCCAGATTGAAAATTTTACTGAGTAACTATGGAGGTATTTTAAATGTGTAGAGTAAACGACATAGTTTAAATATTTTTACTTCAAATCTAGAAGCAGAGTTGTTAATCACTAAGACATGTAGGTAGTATAAGAACGAAGCTTAGGTAATTGTTAAACAATGGTTAAGCTATCCAGTAAATGAAAAACTAAGCCTGTTGGAAATGAGAGTATTAATCCTGAATAAAAACATTTCAAACAATATGATTCTAATGTTATTTTTATTAGTAAATAGATTGTATAATTTACAATAGCATGCATGCTATATTCTCAAACTTAATCAAGATGTATGTCTATTAGCTATAGCTAAAACAGTGGAATTCAAATTAAGTGTCAGAATGCAGTTTTCTTATTAGGAAAGAGATATAAATAGCAACTGAGAAATGGCAAAATGAATGAAAAAATAAGCATAGAAAAATAGGGCAAAATTATAAATGAAAATTACACTTCTGAAAGTGTAATTTTATATATATATATGTATATATAATATATATATATATATATAATGCAGTCAGTTCAGTTCAGTTGCTCAGTCATGTCCAACTCTTTGTGACCCCATGAAATGCAGCACACCAGGCTTCTATGTCCATTAACAACTCCTGGAACTTGCTCAAACTCATGTCCATTGAGTCAGTGATGCCATCCAACCATCTCATACTCTGTCGTCCCCTTCTCCTCCAGCCTTCAATCTTTCCTAGCATCAGGGTCTTTTCCAATGAGTCAGTTCTTTGCATCAGATGGCCAAAGTATTGGAGCTTCAGCTTTAGCATCAGTCCTTTCAATAAATATTCATGACTCATTTCCTGTAAGATTGACTGATTGGATCTCCTTGCAGTCCAAGGGACTCTCAAGAGTCTTCTCCAACATCACAGTTCAAAAGCATCAATTCCTTGGTGTTCAGCTTTCTTTACAGTCCAACTCTCGCATCCATACATGACTATTGGAAAAACTGTAGTTTGACTAGATGGACTTTTGTTGGCAAACTAATGTATCTGCTTTTTAATATGCTGTCTAGGTTGGTCATAGCTTTTCTTCCAAAAAGCAAGCATCTTTTATATATGTAATATAATATATTAATATAAAAATTCTCAGTGGTTTTTGTACTTATTTCTTATTCAGAAGTTTGCTGATTGGCTGCAATGGCTTTATTTTAGGGGACTGGTGAGTTTGGATCTGCTCTACATGAGTTATTCCTGGTTCTAGGTTGAGAAAGCATTTCTTAACTGAACAGACACACAAGATGATTGTTGTATTACCTCTTTACATCTCTGCTTGGAACTATCATCCTTTTGACTACTTCTTTATTCTATTTGTCCAAGAAAGCCACATGGTCCATCCATATCAGTAAGACAAGGATTCAGTTGAGTATTACATAAGGGGAGAGTGAATTCTGCTAAAAATGCTCTATTTGGCCATAAGATGTTATCTTAGCCACACATCTGTAACTTCATTTCTTCTCTATGGAAAAAACCAACCACTGAAACCCAAAGAAGATATCCCAGAGGTACCAACATAACATTTCTAATAATTTGTATAACAAAAGAGAAAAAAAGAAAGGAAGGAAGGAGAAGGAATGAAAAAGAGAGGGAGAGAGAGAGTGCACTAGAGAGGAAGCAAAGAAACTTAATACACTTAGTGGAACAAGTTCCTATTCCAAAAGGGGAAGTAATCATACTGCCAACAGCTGTAGAAATTGCAAAATTTGTTAGTAGGCCCTAGTACTGTTGACCTGGGAGTAGCTTGCTGTGTGTGCTAAGTCGCTTCAGTTGTGTCTGATTCTTTGTGACCCTATGGACTGTAGCCCACTAGATTACTGGAGTGGTTTGCCATATTCTCTTCCAGGGGATGGTCCTGATCCAGAGGTTGAACCCATATCTCTTATGTGTCCTGCATTTGAAGGCAGGTTCTTTACCACTAGCACCGCCTGGGGAGGAGTTTACCGGCCATTATTTTTCTCATGTTTTGGCTTCCTACTCTAGATATTTCTGATTATTTTATGATATTACTTGCACTCACTTGATAGAGTTATTCAGAACATTCCCTTTTTTGCTGGCTCAGCAGGTTTGTCTGTCAAATTTCTATGCATAAAATATTGGACTCTCAAGAGTAAATTTCCATTTCATACTCTGAAACTTTCTCTTCATTCAAGATGGCAGTTTTGCTTAGTTTATTCTCAGGAAATGTCATCAGTTTTTCCTGAATTATCATAACTTGTGAATTTATTTTATTCCAGTCACACCCACCCACAGTTGTTTCCAAGAAATACCTATGTCTTTCTTGAATACAGATTCTTTGGACCTTTAAGACAGTCTCTTTTACCTAAGCTTTTGTATGTTTTAAATTCATTCATTTTACTGGGGACGGCTCTTAATTCAATCAGAGGCAACTTAATATAACAGTTCTTATTATTATATGTCAAGTTTTACAATGTCTGAATTCTTTCCTTTCTCTTTTATCAATCCTCTTCCAAATAGTATATTAGCCAGATTTTGTGATTTTAATATTATTTTCAAACATCCAAAAGGATCCAAGGTAGTAATAGATAGTGTTACTGTCTTGCTGGCCTTCATGCTGATTGGTGGAATTCTCCTTTCAGGTGTTACACTGAGTTCAGATTTAGTTCACAGGTTTTCTTTTCTTTCTTTCTTTTTTTTTTTTTTTTTTTTTTGAGTGTTAAGTTGAAAAATCAGTTTCTATTGTGCTGCATGCTCTTATGGTAGAGGGCAGGTGGTGGATAGAACTCAGCAGCCTTCTTGAAGACTCTATTAAAAGCTGTATCACTTCAACACAATACCACTGACCAAAGTAAATCATATAGCCAAGATCCTAATCAACAGGATGGGAAAGAGTAGCACTCCCATGGGTGGGGTGGGGTGGGGAGAGATGAATATTTGGTGAATAATCACAAAATTAAAACAGAAGATCAACAGGTCCTCACATATGATAAATATAAAGGCACTAAATTGCCTATCAAAAAGAAATCTTCAAATCTACATTAAGAAAGAAAAAAAAAAGATATATTCTAAGTGAAAAACTTAAAGCATAAAATCTCCACAAAGTTAATATTAAGGAAATTTATTCAAGTTAATAGTAAGAAAGTAATATTGGCATAATTAAATCAGATAAAATAGACCTTATGATAAAATTGCTCTTCAAAATGGGGATCACCATAATATGATACAATAATTTAGGCTTCCAAAAAGAAATGTGTTTTTATAAACCTGGATGACCTAATAGAATGCCTCAAAATAAAAGGAGATTAAATTGGTAAAATGGCAAAGAGTGAATTAATGAATCCATTGTAACAGAATATATTCCATTACAAATACCTTGAGTCTACAAATGAATAAATTGAAATTTTGATGATAGCCATGATACATGATTTCACAATTACACCTTAATGAGTAATTAATGAGAGTAACAATAGATGTGGCCTTCTAAATTTTGCTTAAGACTTCTGAATGCATATCTTGCCAATTAGTCCCAAACTTATGATAGATACACAACTTTTGCTGAATTGAGGCAAATTCATATTAATAGATGAAAATGCATTTAATAAAATAAGCATTTTTCTGTTAATTGAACTATCTCTTCTCTCGACCATTTTGATGTTCATAGTTAAAAGAGACCTCTACCTCTTATTAACAAGGACTTTTCCTTAATAATAAAACTCATTTGACTTATAAATTAATTAATAATTATTAAATGCTTGGAATACATTTTACTCTTTCTGTAAACAATTCAGATAAGCTGATTTAAATAAGTAAATGTTCAGTTGCACCAGTTCTGATTACACAGTTTAAATTTGTATCTTTTTGGCTCTCTTAATCTCTTTATTGATTTAAAATCACAATAATTTATCTTGCTATTAATCATAAGTATAAAATATAATTGGGCTTCCCAGGTGGCACTAGTGGTAAAGGGCCCACCTGTCAACACAGGAGATATCAAAGATCTGGGTTCAATACCTGGGAGGGGAAGAGCCCCTGGAGGAGGAAATGGAAAACCACTCTAGTATTCTTGCCTGGAGAATCTCATGGACAGAGAATCCTGCCAGGCTATAGTCTATGAGGTTGCAAAGAGTCAGACACGACTGAAGCAACTTAGCATGATTAAAATATAAACCTCAATATATGCCAGTTTTAATGTGTTTAGGCCCATTCTCTGACTAAGTAGTTTTCTAGTCATGATGAGACAACCGATGTGATACATGGAAAGAAGCATCTGAATATACCCTCTACGTTCATATTTTATCCATCTAACATGGTATTAAATATCTTTATCTTATTAGGCTTGTGATATGTGACAGTGAACAAAGTGCCTCCTTTGATGCCCTCTCAGAACTGACATGCTGAAGGAAGGAGGCAGACCGTGTGTGAGAGTGTGCCTGGTGTCTCTGTGTGTGTACACAGGTATACTCATGGGTGCACACACATGCGCACACACATACATACATAGGCTAAGTACATGATTATTTTCAGTGAAAGAACTAAAGGTGGGCTAAAGGGGTTCTACATTAAACAGAGTGATCAGAGAAGTTTTCTCTGACAGTGACTTTTGAGCCCCACTAGACCTATGAAAAGAATTGTGGCAAGAGCTTGAGGGGTTAGGACAGAAAATGAAAAGGTGTGAGGTAAAAAATTTAAAAAAAAAAGGAGGTAGTTTGAGAAATTGGATGTTGTGTGTGTTTTCCACAGAGTGAATGCTAGGGAAGATGGAGCACATATAAATGGAGAATTAGGCAGAAGCCAGGGCACATAAGGCAAAATTTAAGTTCACAATGAGAAGTTTGGATTTTCTTTTTATGTCTGTTGGAAAGAGTTTAATGTTGTCCAAATTAAATTTATTCTGCCTTTTAAAAGACCACTCAGGACCCAATGAAAGAGAAACATAGTGAGTTGTGGGAGGTGAAGCTGCGGTAAGCTGATGCCACATTATAGCAGGTAGCGCAGGCATGTTAGGATTCTAGAACTGAATCTTAGGCCACTGAGGAGGCACAAACGTTTTATTTATTTGTTTATTTATTTATTTACTTTAAAATATTGTATTGGTTTTGCCATACATTGAAATGAATCCACCATGGCTGTACATACATTCCCCATCCTGAACCCCCTCTCCCACCTCCCTCCCCATCCCATCCCTCTGGGTCATCCCAGTGCACCAGCCCCGAGCACCCTGTTTCATGCATCAAATCTGGACTGGTGATTCAATTCACGTATGATAATTTACACGTTTCAATGCCATTTTCCCATATCATCCCACCCTCGCCCTCTCCCACAGAGTCCAAATGACTGTTCTATACATTTGTGTTTCTTTTGCTGTCTCACAAACAGGGTGTCTCTTTCTAAATTCCATATATATGTGTTAGTATACTGTATTGGTGTTTTACTTTCTGACTTACTTCACTCTGTATAATAGGCTCCAGTTTCATCCACCTCATTAGACCTGATTCAAATGCATTCTTTTTAATGACTCAGTAATATTCCACTGTGTATATGTACCACAGCTTTCTTATTAATTCATCTGCTGATGGACATCTAGGTTGCCTCCATGTCCTGGCTATAACAGAGTACTGTGATGAACATTGGGGTACACGAGTATCTTTCAATTCTGGTTTCCTCATTGTGTATGCCCAGCAGTAGGATTGCTGGGTTGTATGGCAGTTCTATTTCCAGTTTTTTTAAGGAATCTCCACACTGTTCTCCATAGTGGCTGTACTAGTTTGCATTCCAACCAACAGTGTAAGAGGGTTCCCTTTTCTCCACACCTTCTCCAACATTTATTGCTTGTAGACTTTTGGATAGCAGCCATTCTGACTGGAGTGAAATGGTACCTCACTATGGTTTTGATTTGCATTTCTCTGATAATGAGTGATGTTGAGCAACTTTTCATGTGTTTGTTAGCCATCTATATGTCTTCTTTGGAGAAATGTCTGTTTAGTTCTTTGGCCCACTTTTTATTTTTTTTATTTTATTTTTTTTTTAATTTTATTTATTTATTTATTTATTTTTATTTTTTTTAATTTTTTTATTAGTTGGAGGCTAATTACTTCACAACATTTCAGTGGGTTTTGTCATACATTGATATGAATCAGCCATAGACTTACACTTATTCCCCATCCCGATCCCCCTCCCACCTCCCTCTTCACCCGACTCCTCTGGGTCTTCCCAGTGCACCAGGCCGAGCACTTGTCTCATGCATCCCACCTGGGCTGGTGATCTGTTTCACCATAGATAGTATACATGCTGTTCTTTTGAAATATCCCACCCTCACATTCTCCCACAGAGTTCAAAAGTCTGTTCTGTATTTCTGTGTCTCTTTTTCTGTTTTGCATATAGGGTTATCGTTACCATCTTTCTAAATTCCATATATATGTGTTAGTATGCTGTAATGTTCTTTATCTTTCTGGCTTACTTCACTCTGTATAAGGGGCTCCAGTTTCATCCATCTCATTAGGACTGATTCAAATGAATTCTTTTTGACAGCTGAGTAAAATTCCATGGTGTATATGTACCACAGCTTCCTTATCCATTCATCTGCTGATGGGCATCTAGGTTGCTTCCATGTCCTGGCTATTATAAACAGTGCTGCGATGAACATTGGGGTGCACGTGTCTCTTTCAGATCTGGTTTCCTCAGTGTGTATGCCCAGAAGTGGGATTGCTGGGTCATATGGCAGTTCTATTTCCAGTTTTTTAAGAAATCTCCACACTGTTTTCCATAGTGGCTGTACTAGTTTGCATTCCCACCAACAGTGTAAGAGGGTTCCCTTTTCTCCACACCCTCTCCAGCATTTATTGCTTGTAGACTTTTGGATAGCAGCCATCCTGACTGGCGTGTAATGGTACCTCATTGTGGTTTTGATTTGCATTTCTCTGATAATGAGTGATGTTGAGCATCTTTTCATGTGTTTGTTAGCCATCTGTATGTCTTCTTTGGAGAAATGTCTGTTTAGTTCTTTGGCCCATTTTTTGATTGGGTCATTTATTTTTCTGGAATTGAGCTGCAGGAGTTGCTTGTATATTTTTGAGATTAATCCTTTGTCTGTTTCTTCATTTGCTATTATTTTCTCCCAATCTGAGGGCTGTCTTTTCACCTTACTTATAGTTTCCTTTGTAGTGCAAAAGCTTTTAAGTTTCATTAGGTCCCATTTGTTTAGTTTTGCTTTTATTTCCAATATTCTGGGAGGTGGGTCATAGAGGATCTTGCTGTGATTTATGTCGGAGAGTGTTTTGCCTATGTTCTCCTCTAGGAGTTTTATAGTTTCTGGTCTTACATTTAGATCTTTAATCCATTTTGAGTTTATTTTTGTGTATGGTGTTAGAAAGTGTTCTAGTTTCATTCTTTTACAAGTGGTTGACCAGTTTTCCCAGCACCCACTTGTTAAAGAGGTTGTCTTTTTCCATTGTATATCCTTGCCTTGCCTCCTTTGTCAAAGATAAGGTGTCCATAGGTTCGTGGATTTATCTCTGGGCTTTCTATTCTGTTCCATTTGTCTATATTTCTGTCTTTGTGCCAGTACCACACTGTCTTGATGACTGTGGCTTTGTAGTAGAGTCTGAAGTCAGGCAGGTTGATTCCTCCAGTTCCATTCTTCTTTCTCAAGATTACTTTGGCTATTCGAGGTTTTTGTATTTCCATACAAATTGTGAAATTCTTTGGTTAGTTCTGTGAAAAATACCGTGGTAGCTTGATAGGGATTGCATTGAATCTATAGATTGCTTTGGGTAGAATAGCCATTTGACAATATTGATTCTTCCAATCCATGAACACGGTATGTTTCTCCATCTGTTTGTGTCCTCTTTGATTTCTTTCATCAGTGTTTTATAGTTTTCTATGTATAGGTCTTTTGTTTCTTTAGGTAGATATACTCCTAAGTATTTTATTCTTTTTGTTGCAATGGTGAATGGTATTGTTTCCTTAATTTCTCTTTCTGTTTTTTCATTGTTAGTATATAGGAATGCAAGGGATTTCTGTGTGTTAATTTTATATCCTGCAACTTTACTATATTCATTGATTAGTTCTAGTAATTTTCTGGTAGAGTCTTTAGGGTTTTCTATGTAGAGGATCATGTCATCTGCAAACAGTGAGAGTTTCACTTCTTCTTTTCCTATCTGGATTCCTTTTACTTCTTTTTCTGCTCTGATTGCTGTGTTGGCCCACTTTTTAATTGGATCATTTATTTTTCTGGAAAATCCCATGGATGGAGGAGTCTGGTAAGCTACAGTCCATGGGGTCGCAAAGGGTCAGACACTACTGAGCGACTTCACTTCACTTCACTTCACTTTATTTTTCTGGAATTGAGCTGCAGGAGTTGCTTGTATATTTTTGAGATTAATTATTTGTGTGTGGCTTCATTTTCTATTATTTTCTCCAATTCTGAAGACTTTCTTTTCACCTTGCTTATAGTTTCCTATGTTGTGCAAAAGCTTTTAAGTTTAATTAGGTCCTGCTTGTTTATTTTTGCTTTTATTTCCAATATTCTCAGAGATGGGTCATAGAGGATCCTGCTGTGGTTTATGTCAGAGAGTGTTTTGCCTTTGTTTTCCTCTAGGAGTTTTATAGTTTCTGGTCTTAGGTTTAGATCTTTAATCCATTTTGAGTTTGTTTTTGTGTATGGTGTTAGAAAGTGTACTATTTTCATTCTTTTACAAGTGGTTGCCCAGTTTTCCCAGCACCACTTGTTAAAGAGATTTTCTTTTCTCCATTGTATAGTTTTGCCTCCTTTGGCAAAAATAGGATTTCCATAGGTGCGTGGATTTATCTCTGGGCTTTCTATTTTTTTTCCCATCGGTCTATCTTTTTGTCTCTGTGCCAATACCATACTGTCTTGATGATTGTGGCTTTGTAGGATAGCCTGAAGTCAGGCAGGTTGATTCCTCCAGTTCCATTCTTCTTTCTCAAGATCGCTTTGACTATTCAAAGCTTTTTGTATTTCCATACAAATTGTGAAATTATTTGTTCTAGTTCTCTGAAAACTACCGTTCGTAGCTTAATAGGGATTGCATTGAATCTATAGATTGTTTTGGGTGGTATACTCATTTTCATGAAATTGATTCTTCTGATCCATGAACATGGTATATTTCTCCATCTATTTGTGTCCTCATTGATTTCTTTCATCAGTGTTTTATATTTTTCTATATATAGGTATTTTGTTTCTTCAGGTAGATATATTCCTAAGTATTTTATTCTTGTTGTTGCAATGGCAAATGGTATTGTTTCCTTATTTTTTCTTTCTGTTTTCTCATTGTTAGTGTATAGGAATGCAAGGGATTTCTATGTGTTGATTTTATATCCTGCAACTTTACTATATTCATTGATTAGCTCAATTATTTCCCTGGTGGAGTCTTCAAGGTTTCTTTTTGTTGTTGTTGTTGTTTCTTTTTTTTTTTTTTTCCCAGTGGGTTTTGTCATACATTGACATGAATCAGCAATAGATTTACACGTATTCCCCATCCCGATCCCCCCTCCCACCTCCCTCTCCACCCGATTCCTCTGGGGCTTCCCAGTGCACCAGGCCCGAGCACTTGTCTCATGCATCCCACCTGGGCTGGTGATCTGTTTCACCATAGATAGTATACATGCTGTTCTTTTGAAACATCCCACACTCACCTTCTCCCACAGAGTTCAAAAGTCTGTTCTGTATTTCTGTGTCTCTTTTTCTGTTTTGCATATAGGGTTATCGTTACCATCTTTCTAAATTCCATATATATGTGTTAGTATGCTGTAATGGTCTTTATCTTTCTGGCTTACTTCACTCTGTATAATGGGCTCCAGTTTCATCCATCTCATTAGAACTGATTCAAATGAATTGTTTTTAATGGCTGAGTAATATTCCATGGTGTATATGTACCACAGCTTCCTTATCTATTCATCTGCTGATGGGCATCTAGGTTGCTTCCATGTCCTGGCTATTATAAACAGTGCTGCGATGAACATTGGGGTGCACGTGTCTCTTTCAGATCTGGTTTCCTCAGTGTGTATGCCCAGAAGTGGGATTGCTGGGTCATATGGCAGTTCTATTTCCAGTTTTTTAAGGAATCTCCACACTGTTTTCCATAGTGGCTGTACTAGTTTGCATTCCACCAACAGTGTAAGAGGGTTCCCTTTTCTCCACACCCTCTCCAGCATTTATTGCTTGTAGACTTTTGGATAGCAGCCATCCTGACTGGTGTGTAATGGTACCTCATTGTGGTTTTGATTTGCATTTCTCTGATAATGAATGATGTTGAGCATCTTTTCATGTGTTTGTTAGCCATCTGTATGTCTTCTTTGGAGAAATGTCTGTTTAGTTCTTTGGCCCATTTTTTGATTGGGTCATTATTTTTCTGGAATTGAGCTGCAGGGGTTGCTTGTATATTTTTGAGATTAATCCTTTGTCTGTTTCTTCATTTGCTATTAATTTCTCCCAATCTGAGGGCTGTCTTTTCACCTTACTTATAGTTTCCTTTGTAGTGCAAAAGCTTTTAAGTTTCATTAGGTCCCATTTGTTTAGTTTTGCTTTTATTTCCAATATTCTAGGAGGTGGGTCATACAGGATCTTGCTGTGATTTATGTCGGAGAGTGTTTTGCCTATGTTCTCCTCTAGGAGTTTTATAGTTTCTGGTCTTACATTTAGATCCTTAATCCATTTTGAGTTTATTTTTGTGTATGGTGTTAGAAAGTGTTCTAGTTTCATTCTTTTACAAGTGGTTGACCAGCTTTCCCAGCACCACTTATTAAAGAGGTTGTCTTTTTTCCATTGTATATCCTTGCCTCCTTTGTCAAAGATAAGGTGTCCATAAGTTCGTGGATTTATCTCTGGGCTTTCTATTCTGTTCCATTGATCTATATTTCTGTCTTTGTGCCAGTACCATACTGTCTGATGACTGTGGCTTTGTAGTAGAGTCTGAAGTCAGGCAGGGTCGATTCCTCCAGTTCCATTCTTCTTTCTCTATTCGAGGTTTTTTGTATTTCCATACAAATTGGGAAATTATTTGGTCTAGTTCTGTGAGAAATACCATTGGTAGCTTGATAGGGATTGCATTGAATCTATAGATTGCTTTGGGTAGAATAGCCATTTTGACAATATTGATTCTTCCAATCCATGAACACGGTATGTTTCTCCATCTGTTTGTGTCCTCTTTGATTTCTTTCATCAGTGTTTTATAGTTTTCTATGTATAGGTCTTTTGTTTCTTTAGGTAGATATACTCCTAAGTATTTTATTCTTTTTGTTGCAATGGTGAATGGTATTGTTTCCTTAATTTCTCTTTCTGTTTTTTCATTGTTAGTATATAGGAATGCAAGGGATTTCTGTGTGTTAATTTTTATATCCTGCAACTTTACTATATTCATTGATTAGCTCTAGTAATTTTCTGGTAGAGTCTTTAGGGTTTTCTATGTAGAGGATCATGTCATCTGCAAACAGTGAGAGTTTCACTTCTTCTTTTCCTATCTGGATTCCTTTTACTTCTTTTTCTGCTCTGATTGCTGTGGCCAAAACTTCCAACACTATGTTGAATAGTAGTGGTGAGAGTGGGCACCCTTGTCTTGTTCCTGATTTCAGGGGAAAATGCTTTCAATTTTTCACCATTGAGGGTGATGCTTGCTGTGGGTTTGTCATATATAGCTTTTATTATGTTGAGGTATGTTCCTTCTATTCCTGCTTTTTGGAGAGTTTAATCATAAATGAGTGTTGAATTTTGTCAAAGGCTTTCTCTGCATCTATTGAGATAATCATATGGTTTTTATCTTTCAATTTGTTAATGTGGTGTATTACATTGATTGATTTGTGGATATTAAAGAATCCTTGCATTCCTGGGATAAAGCCCACTTGGTCATGGTGTATGATTTTTTAATATGTTGTTGGATTCTGTTTGCTAGAATTTGTTAAGGATTTTTGCATCTATGTTCATCAGTGATATTGGCCTGTAGTTTTCTTTTTTTGTGGCATCTTTGTCTGGTTTTGGAATTAGGGTGATGGTGGCCTCATAGAATGAGTTTGGAAGTTTACCTTCTTCTGCAATTTTCTGGAAGAGTTTGAGTAAGATAGGTGTTAGCTCTTCTCTAAATTTTTGGTAGAATTCAGCTGTGAAGCCATCTGGTCCCTGGGCTTTTGTTTGCTGGAAGATTTCTGATTACAGTTTTCGATTTCCCTGCTTGTGATGGGTCTGTTAAGATCTTCTATTTCTTCCTGGTTCAGTTTTGGAAAGTTATACTTTTCTAAGAATTTGTCCATTTCATCCAAGTTGTCCATTTTATTGGCATAGAGCTGCTGGTAGTAGTCTCTTATGATCCTTTGTATTTCAGTGTTGTCTGTTGTGATCTCTCCATTTTCATTTCTTATTTTGTTAATTTGGTTTTTCTCTCTTTGTTTCTTAATGAGTCTTGCTAATGGTTTGTCAATTTTGTTTATTTTTTTCAAAAAACCAGCTTTTAGCTTTGTTGATTTTTTGCTATGGTCTCTTTAGTTTCTTTTGCATTTATTTCTGCCCTAATTTTTAAGATTTCTTTCCTTCTACTAACCCTGGGGTTGTTCATTTCTTCCTTCTCTAGTTGCTTAGGTGTAGAGTTAGGTTATTTACTTTGGCTTTTTTTCTTGTTTCTCTCTGATGTAAGCCTGTAAATGCCCTTAATGAACCTTCCCCCTTAGCACTGCTTTTACAGTGTCCCATAGGTTTTTGGGTTGTTGTGTTTTCATTTTCAATTCATTCTATACATATTTTTGATTTTCTTTTTTGATTTCCTTCTATGATTTGATTGGTTTATTCAGAAAGCGTGTTATTTAGCCCTCAAGGTGTTTGAATTTTTAACCAATTTTTCCTCTAATTGAGATCTAATCTTACTGCATTGTGATTAGAAAAGATGCTCGGAATGATTTCAATTTTTTGAATTTACCAAGGCTAGATTTATGGCCCAGGATGTGATCTATCCTGGAGAAGGTTCCGTGTGCACTTGAGAAAAAGGTGAAGTTGATTGTTTTGGGGTGAAATGTCCTATAGATATCAATTAGGTCTAGCTGGTCCATTGTGTCATTTAAAGTTTGTGTTTCCTTGTTAATTTTCTGTTTGGCTGATCTATCCATAGTTGTGAGTGGGGTATTAAAGTCTCCCACTATTATTGTGTTACTATTAATTTCCTCTTTCATACTCGTTAGCGTTTGCCGTACATATTGTGGTGCTCCTATGTTGGGTGCATATATATTTATAATTGTTATATCTTCTTCTTTGATTGATCCTTTGATCATTATGTAGTGTCCTTCTTTGTCTCTTTTCACAGCCTTTATTTGAAAGTCTATTTTATCTGATATGAGTATTGCGACTCCTGCTTTCTTTTGGTCTCCATTTGCATGAAATATTTTTTTCCAGCCCTTCACTTTTAGTCTGTATGTGTCTCTTGTTTTGAGGTGGGTCTCTTGTAGACAGCATATATAGGGGTCTTGTTTTTGTATCCATTCAGCCAATCTTTGTCTTTTGGTTGGGGCATTCAACCCATTTACATTTAGGGTAATTATTGATAGGTGTGGTCCCGTTGCCATTTACTTTGTTGTTTTGGATTCACGTTTATACAACCTTTCTGCATTTCCTGTCTAGAGAAGATCCTTTAGCATTTGTTGAAGAGCTGGTTTGGTGGTGCTGAATTCTCTCAGCTTTTGCTTATCTGTAAAGCTTTTAAATTCTCCTTCATATCTGAATGAGATCCTTGCTGGATACAGTAAATCTAGGTTGTAGGTTATTCTCTTTCATTACTTTCAGACGTCCTGCCATTCCCTTCTGGCCTGGAGGGTTTCTATTGATAGATCAGCTGTTTATCCTTATGGGAATCCTTTTGTGTGTTATTTGTTGTTTTTCCCTTGCTGCTTTTAATATTTGTTCTTTGTGTTTGATCTTTGTTAGTTTGATTAATATGTGTCTTGGGGTGTTTCGCCTTGGGTTTATCCTGTTTGGGACTCTCTGGGTTTCTTGGACTTGAGTGGCTATTTCCTTCCCCATTTTAGGGAAGGTTTTCAGCTATTATCTCCTCGAGTATTTTTCTCATGGCCTTTCTTTTTGTCTTCTTCTTCTGGGACTCCTATGATTTGAATGTTGGGGCATTTCACATTGTCCCAGAGGTCCCTGAGGTTGTCCTCATTTCTTTTGATCCTTTTTTCTTTTTTCCTCTCTGCTTCATTTATTTCCACCATTTTATCTTCTACCTCACTTATCCTATCTTCTGCCTCCGTTATTCTACTCTTGGTTCCCTCCAAAGTGTTTTTGATCTCATTCATTGCATTATTCATTTTTAATTGAGTCTTTTTTATTTCTTCTAGGTCTTTATTAAACATTCTTGTATCTTTTCAATCTTTGTTTCCAGGCTATTTATCTGTAACTCCATTTTGTTTTCAAGATTTTGGATCATTTTTATTATCATTATTCTAAATTCTTTTTCAGGTAGATTCCCTATCTCCTCCTCTTTTGTTTGACTTGGTGGGCATTTTTCATGTTCCTTTGCCTGTTGGGTATTTCTTTGCCTTTTCATCTTGTTTAGATTGCTGTGTATGGAGTGGGCTTTCTGTATTCTGGGGGTCTGTGGTTCCTTTTTATTGTGGAGGATTTACCCAGTGGGTGGGGTTAAACGATTGGCTTGTCAAGGTTTCCCGGTTAGGGAAGCTTGAGTCAGTGTACTGGTGCGTGGAACTTGATTTCTTCTTTTTGGAGAGCAATGGAGTGCCCAGTAATGAGTTTTGAGATGGGTCTATGTGTTAGGTGTGACCTTGGGCAGCCTGTATGTTGACATTCGGGGCTATGTTCCTGTGTTGCTGGAGAATTTGCGTGGTATGTCTTGCTCTAAAACTTATTGGCTCTTGGGTGGTGGTTGGTTTCAGTGTAGGTATGGAGGCTTTTGGACGGTCACTTATTACTTAAAGTTCCATGTAGTCAGGAGTTTTCTGGTGTTCTCAGGTTTTGGGCTTAAGTTTCCTGCCTCTGGATTTCAGTTTTATTCTTCCTGTAGTCTCAGGACTTCTCCAACTATACAGCACTGATAATTAAACTTCTAGGTTAATGGCGAAAAGATTCTCCCCCTAGGGACACCCAGAGAGGTTCACAGAGTTACATGAACAGGAGAAAAGGGAGGAGGGAGATAGAGATGAGCAGGAGGAGAAAAAGGGGGACTCAAGAGGAGAGAGACAGATCTACACAGCTGTCTGTTCCCAGAGTGTTCTCCGTATCTCAGACACCTACAAGGATTCACAGAATTGGATTGGGAAGAGAAGGGGAAAGGAGGAAATAGAGGTGTTCTGAGGTAGAAAACAGAGAGTCAAGATTGGGAGAGAATAATCTTCAGTTTAAAGATAGGGCTTCTCTTTTTTTTTTTGTAAGGTTATAGTGTAGTGAAAATGAAAATGAAGAGTAGTAGAGGAGTACTAGAGGACTTTAAAAGAAATAAGAGAAAAAGAAAAATAGAAAATAAAAGAGAAAACGGAAAGGAAAAAAAAGAAGAAAAAAGAAAAAAAAACAAAAAAAAAAAGAAAGAAGAAAAAAAAAGAAAAAAAAAAATTTTTTTTTTCCCCTAATTTAAAAAATCGTAAAAATCTATGTAAATGAAAGCTAAGGAGTAATGGGGGAGTAATAGGGAATTTTAAAGGAAAATAAAAGAGAAAAAATAAAAAAGAAAAAATATAAAAAGAAAAAAAAAATTTTTTTTTCCTTACTTAGAAAAAAAAAGTAAAAATATATCTAGGAATTTCTCTGGAGCTGTTGCGGTCAGTGTGGGTTCGGCTCAGTTTCAGATAGCTCCTCGTTCCAGCTTACACTTCTCGATATCTACAGGGCCCTTCCGGTGAAGTCGGTGTTTTCTACAGTGATTTTAATCTGTTGCACCAGTCCCTTCTGAAGCGGTTCCCTTTGTTTATTTGGCTTCTGTTTGCTGGTCTCTTCAGAGCCTCATTTCCGCCCTGACACAGGCGGGCGGAGGTGGACTCTTATTCAGGTAGCTAGTTCCGTTGCGCTGCTGGGAGGGGCTGACGCTGCGGGGAGGGGCTGGCGCTGCGGGGCGGGGCTGACGCTGCGGGGAGGGGCTGGCCCTGCGGGGGCGGACTGGCGCTGCCGGGAGGGGCTGACGCTGCTTTCTCCGTCTGCGCTGCTCAGGCTCCCGGCTGTTCTATATGGAGTGCGCCCCGCGCTGCGCTAGGTTCCAGCCCTCGGGTGTTACACAAAAGCGCGGAAGGAAAAGCTGCGCCTGCTCTCTGTGCCTTCCCTGTCAGAGCGGTCCAGGCAGCGAGGGGCTTGATGGGCGCACTATCCCCAGGTGTGGCGCACTCACTCCCTTCCGCGGACCCAGTCTCAGTTTCCGCTGGCGCCAGTCGGGAGCGCGCGCCTTCCGCCCTCTGCGTCCCCAGCCCCAGTCCCCGCCCGCGCCGGTCGGGTGCCTGCGCCCTGTGTCTCGCAGCGACCTTCCCCTACCCCCTGCCTCCTGCCTCCGGCGGGGCTGGGCTGGTCCGCAGCCTGCGAGCTCTTCTCGGGACTTTCTCCGTCCCTTTGTTCTGCGAACGGCCGGCAGTGTGTTCCGGCCGGTTAATTTTCTCTCTCTCTTTTGGTCTCCCACAGTTCAAGTTGGCACCTCACAGAAGCTCCCTCCGATTGTCCTCAGGGCACTCAGGCCCGGACCCTAGCCCAAGCAAGGCCGCCTAAGACTCCCTTCCTGGGACGGGTCTCCGTCCTTAGCTCTTTTGTCTCACTTTTTATCTTTTATATTTTGTCCTACCTCCTTTCGAAGACAATGGTCTGCTTTTCTGGGCGCCTGATGACCTCAGCTAGCAATCAGAAGTTGTTTTGTGAAGTTTGCTCTGCATTCAGTTATTCTTTTGATGAATTTGTAGGAGAGAAAGTGGTCTCCCCGTCCTACTCCTCCGCCATCTTGGCTCCTCTGTCAAATCTAGAAATCTTGATGGCACGAGTTCACATTATATCTGTCCTGCATCTCTTTCTGTTGTGTGTTTAATAGCCAGAGTGCAAGAGAGAACAAAGGAAGCATCTGCTTACCATTATTTCCATTACCTCTACTACAAGCTATGCTATAAATAGGACAACCTAAAACAGACGACTTGTGAAACAGTCTTCTGCCCTTCAAATCAACGCTCCCATCTGTGTTGGGAACGTTCGATCCTGCAGGACCGCCACTTTCAAAAGATGTAACTTCTATTGTGAATCCATGCATGCGTGCCTGCTTAGTTTCTCAGTTGTGTCTGACTCTTTGTGACCTCATGTAGCCCGCCAGGCTCCTCTGTCCATGGGATTCTCCGGGCAAGAATGGAGAATGGGTTTCTATGCCCTCCTCCAGGGGACCTTCCCTACCCAGGGATAGAACCTGCATCTCCGGTGTCTCCTGCATTGCAGGCAGATTCTTTACCCGCTGAGACACTGGGGAAGCCCATACATATAAGGAAATAAAACAACAATATTCTGCAGATCTGATTTCCAAACGGAATTTGAAAAGCACAGCTAGTTTCAATTATGAAGGATAAAAGCAGCTAAGAATTTCATGGACCATCATCTCCTCTAACTTTAGGTAACTGTTTCAAACAATTCCCAGCAAAACTTGATAATGAAACTGCAGAAAATAAAACTGATCTGTGTTCTGTCTTCTCTTCCCAGATCTCTAGATGAATGATGTAATAAGGATAAAACAAAGTTATTCTAGAAGCATAAAGAAGGGAAGCATGTACAAAATATGAAATAACATGCTTCTGAATAAGACATTGTCCATCCACAGAGTTATGTGGCAACTCAGGCATGTTGAGGTTGTAGTAAGAGGAAGCTGAGCAGTCTGGTGAACAGGGGACCACAAAAGTACCTCCAGATACAGAGAAGGTCATGGGGTCTGCTGCCCTATTGCCAACAAAAACAGTGTGAAAAAAAACTATATTCATGCCACTGACACCATTTCATCATTTCTGTATGACAACATACAGACTCATAACTTCCTGGATGAGGATTTTCCTAACTTCACTTGACTATTTAATTTTGACATACCATTGTATAGCTTAGTGTTTTGTGAGTTAGCTTGTCTTTTGCTTTATAATTCTCTCCAAAAGCTTCATGAATGAAGAGACCTAAAAGTAATCTTGCGAGGCCAACAGCTGATTTTTGATACCATTAAAGTCCCTAACTCAAAAAACAGTTATCGCGTCAACTGAGTGGCCAGGTACTCTTTCGGGCTCTTAGAATACCTCAGTAAACAAAAACAGAAGAAAAAAAGACCTTAACTTCCTAGTTTACATTCTAGTCAAGAAAACCAGATAATGAATAATATCACTGAATTTTATGTTAGGTGCTGTGGTGGGAGATGGGATGAGTGGGTAGAAATTTTACAGAGATGATAAAATTTGAGCAGTGTTTCAAATCTGCACTTATTCTTTAGACTGGGACTTCTGTTTCTAGGAGAAAGAAATTCCTTCTCCGCTGGATATATTCAATCTGACGGATGAAATGTGAAACCCTTAAAATGGATTAACTGCTTGCCTTTCGGAGTTTTCTCAGGCTGAAATCTGGTGTCAGATGAGGGAAGCCTGGAAAACGGGTGAAGGATAATTATTCAGTTTAGCTAGGCAAAGGTCAGAGGCCCTGGGGCTGGAGGAGGCACCTAGTCCATTCCCTCTGGAGTTCCACAGACAAGCATGGTGTAGTCTGCCCTTGAAAGTGATTTCAATTTGTTCTGAGACACGACTCCTATTTAAAATACTGTAGGCACTATAGAACATATCTGTACTATGCTATGACAGGAAAATATCTGTCTTACATAGACATAGTAACAGAGCATGTCAAAATAATTATAAAAATATGGAAGCTTCTTAGACCATGGCTAAATGAAGTTTTAAATCATATTATCCTCCTAACACCATTTTATTGTTAACTGAACAGCCCTATTGAAGACACTGGCAATAAAGCACGGACTAACAATTCATAGAAAAATGAACTCATGAGCATAATTTTGTTTTCAAAAGGGAGAGAGAATTCATAAAAGCTAATTATTTACAATGGTGTAAGATTTTTAAACAATAGAGAAAAGAGAATGTGTTTTGAACTGTTTTCAGTTATGCGTGCTTATAGAAATAATCGTATGCTTAAACATTACAAAAATAATTTGATTTTCAAATTATTTTTATCATTAATGAATTTAAATGCCAAACTCTTGGTAGGAAAAGTTAGACTGTCATTAAATAACTGATTTTGTTTTGTACAAAACCTTAAGAAAAAAAGGAGTTGGCACTTTTCATTTAAGTCCATAGGAAACCTGACTCAGGAATGAATGGGAAATTTTATACCTGAGATACTTCTTAGGTTCAAATTAAACATTCTTAGGTTATGAGTTTAAAGAGATTGAGAAGAAACCCAGGAGCAAAGCTACTTGGCAAAGTTATTAGCTAATCCCGGAACTGAGTTTGGAGTCAGAAGAAAATCTGTTTCTACTCTGATGCTAAATTTAACCTATTAACTTACAAAGGAAAGGTTAGGCTGGAAGTGAAAAAAGAGAGGCAGCTGTCTTCTCCTCAAACTTGAATTTCAAGTTGAATAAGTGGAGAAAGGAACAGAAGCATTTGTTTTTTCTGCTATAAAGGTAACAAGCCAAGTTTAAGAACTATAAACAAATAAATCTAAAACTGTACCTCCTAAGACTACATACTTTGCTTTGTTAATTAGCAGACTCAAATAGCAATAGTGGGCCCCAGCAGAGAGAGAATAGAACAACGCAAGAAAAGAGCTACAAGCTTTAATTTTTGAGAGGCTATAAATTTAAGCTAGATATTTCAAGCATATGTGTGGATGTTGTGTAAAAACCTATATACAGAGATGAGCAGTTGAGGAAATGCATCATGAAAAAATATCCACAGGGATCGGCAGCAGCAGTCAGGGATCAGTTATCTTTGGTTTCCAGTGCTTTGTATACAAGGGATGAAATTGTGCAGTCTTGGGGAACACAATTTTAAATGTATAACATTTATACTTGCTTTTTTAAAAAAGAATTTTACTGTACCTATAAGGAAATTTCAAGTCTCAGAAAGGAAGTCTTTACTTCTCACCATCTATAGTACTCAGTATTATACATTCAGTTCAGTTCAGTTGCTCAGTCATGTCTGACTCTTTGTGACCCTATGGGCTGCAGCATGCCAGGCCTCCCTGTCCATCACTAACTTCTGGAGTTTATTCAAACTCATGTCCACTGAGTCGGTGATGCCATCCAAGCATCTCATCCTCTGTCGTCCCCTTCTCCTCCTTCCCTCAAACATTCCCAGCATCAGGGTCTTTTCAAATGAGTCAGCTCCTTGCATCAGGTGGCCAAAGTATTGGAGTTTCAGCTTCAACATCAGTCCTTCCAATGAATGTTCAGGACTGATCTCCTTTAGGATGTACTGGTTGGATCTCCTTGGAGTCCAAGGGACTCTCAAGAGTCTTCTCCAACACTACAGTTCAAAAGCATCAATTCTTCGGCGCTCAGCTTTCTTTATAGTCCAACTCTCATATCCACACATGACTACTGGAAAAACCATAGCCTTGACTAGATGGACCTTTGTTGGCAAAGTAATGTCTCTGCTTTTTAATATGCTGTCTAGGTTGGTCATAACTTTTCTTCCAAGGAGTAAGCGTCTTTTGTAATATTATACATTACAGCTGGTTTATGTGATCTGATTCTCATAGTCAAAGTAGATTAACAACAAGGATAACCAAAAGCTTGAAAGGAGTTTTCAAATTATAGAGAATTCAATTATATGTTTTAAATCCTATTTCTACTCAAGTGTGTTTCAGTACTTCTTCTACCAATAAACTTACACTGGCCTTGCTGGAACCAAGCGACTTGCCTCAAAGCTTGTATTATTTTATTATTTAACCCTAACACAACTGTTATGTTTAAAGGACAATTTGCATTAATTTGCACTCACAATCTGATTGTCTAGCCAATGAAGACTAATTTAACCTCTTTAAAATATATTATGGTGCTTTAAATTTGAAATGTTATCACAAAGGTCAGCAGAAATTATCCTGCAGCCTCATTTACGCTGTCAGAAGTGAACATGGGGTAAAGGCACTTACCTCCAAGGTGA
The DNA here is from genome assembly GCF_019320065.1 of Cervus canadensis. NCBI lineage: Eukaryota > Metazoa > Chordata > Mammalia > Artiodactyla > Cervidae > Cervus > Cervus canadensis. Next base: position 82,458,193 of record NC_057388.1, read on the forward strand.
ATGACAGGACCACATCGGACTTTGACAGCTGAATCTCATTCTCATCCCCTATGTCCAAAAAGGCAGAGTTCTGGGAACGTTTTAATTTTTGCAATTTAAATTCTGGGCCGCCTTTTGAAACCGGAAGACTCTCCAAATTGGCCATTAGCAAATTCACTGAAGACCGCAATTCTTCTATATACACACTCTCCATTTCTTTTGATATAAACTTGGGGAATCGTCTTTCCTTAAAAATAATTATTAAGATAACAATGTTACACCAGTCGTATCTCAATTTCATCATAAAACACTATATTATGTACATATACTTGACTGTCTTAGAAACTGTGACACTAAATATAATGCATTTACCTGATCCGTTAGTCTCCAGGCTTTAAAAGCCTTGTGCTGTGTGCATAGTTGCTCAGTCATGTCTGACTTTTTGCGACCCCATGGACCCCTGCCAGGCTCCTCTGTACATGGGGATTCTCCAGGCAAAAATACTGGAGTGGGTTGTCATGCCCTCCCCTTCAGGGGATCTTCCCATTCCAGGGAACGAACCCACAACTCTTGCATTGCAGGTGGATTCTTTACCGTCTGAGCCACCAGGGATGGGATGACAGCTCTACAAAATGGGCTGGGGAGTGATGGCCTAAAGCAGCTGTCATTCAGATGACTGCCTAATGGTCCAGAAAATCAATGCCTTTACCACCGCGTTCTTTGGCATCATTTAAACCGCAACCTAAGACACCCTCATCTCCAGAGTGAATGGACCACATCCAGAGCATGTTCATCAACCTGCACCTCATCTGACTCTCTCGCCCCAGTTTGTTCATGGGCTGGAAAGGAACATCTGGCACCATCTCATGAGTCAGTCCCAGAGCCTCAAACCACCTGTTTTCCTTTCCTCCCAACCTAAACTTGACATATTTCTTTTAAAATAATTTACATGTAACCAATATTAAAACTGCAAATGTATTATCATAGTTATTAAATATCTACATCCATTATTAACTTTCCCAAGAAAGCTTCTTAAGTGGCCTTTTAATATTCCTCTATAGTTTGAAGCAACATTCCCACATAGTAAGTTTGCATCCTCAGAAAAAAACACACAGCTACTCAGTTACGTAATAACTTGGTTTCTTTTGGGGATGGAGGTGGGGAATAACATTTGGATAGTTTTTCAGTACATGCAAAAGAGGAAAAAAAATAAAGCACAAAAGCATTTTTACATTTGTGAACTAATTTTAAAAGCTATCATAAAAAGCAGCCAAAACTCAGATATTAGCAAAAAGGTGAGAGAATAGATCCTTTCAATACCATATGTGAGCAAAGACCATCCAAGGCTCATGCAGGGTAAATGTCCCGAGTTTAATTTACTGTTTGTAGCCTGCCAGGCTTCTCTGTGCATGGAAATCTCCAGACCAGAATACTGGAGTGGGTAGCTATTCCCTTCTCCAGGGGTTCTTCCCAACCCAGGGATGAAACCCAGGTCTCCCACATTGCAGGTGGATTCTTTATCACCTGAGCCACCAAGGAAGCCCCCAATTTACTGTTTACTACTGATATAAGATCCCAGATGGCTGAAGCTACATGTTACTTTATAGAATTTTGCCTGGTGATGATATAAGTAATGTGCATCTGGTGAGTAAGACAATCCAACGATTATTTTTAAAATCCTTGTTGGAAATTAATCACTTTTACTGGGTTTTACTTGGATCTTAACTTTGCCTAAAAACACCTACTTTTCAAATGCTCTTCAGACTAGGTTCTAATAACTATCTAGTTTGTTCATTAATTATACACTGAGTACAATCATTGCTTATTCATTTTATATTTGTATGACCGTCGGTTTTGCCTTTCAGAAATATTTTAGGAAAGTAAAAGGCAGATACATCATGTGTTTGACAGTTTCGGTGTACTGGTTATTTTCCCTAAATTTTCAAGGTGTTATTTCATGGAAAATGTAATAACAGCACATGAAAAAAACCTATTCTTATTTAGCTTTCATTAAAAATACTTCAAGGAAGAGACTGGCAGAAATCACCCCGACTGTATCAGCATTTTCAAACTTTACAGGAAATAGACTATACTAGATTTTCTTTTTCTCTCTGGGGGAATAAAAACAACAACTCTGTTTTAAAGCTTTGAGGTTTGTTGATAGTATTTCTTAAACTTTATTTAGCCTGCCTCTTTCTTGGAAACAAAACCAAATGTACATATTAAATTTGATCTTTTAAATTAGAACAGCATCAGAAATAGCACTATTCTGTAGCTTAACCGTGAGTTGTTCCTATAAACCGTTTTAGTGTTCTAATTTGGTCTTCTGTACAGCTTAGCTCATTACCAGCCCTAACACATTATGTACATAAAAAAAAAAAAAATCTGTTCCATAAAATTTCCATTATTCAAATTTAGTCACTCTTTAAGGGCTCTTCACTTTCCAGTAGATGAAGCATGCATCAGAGTGGCAGGATGAAGACAGTGACAACTGTCAGACTTAGGAAATACTCTGAAGAGAGGCACAAATGGATTTCCTGACAAACGTGGCATGAGCAAAAAAAGGGTCAAATATGATTCCAAGCTTTTACCCCTGATGTACTAGAAAGACAGTACTGCCAAGGACTGGCAGACCGTGATCACTTGACGAAATTGTCAACACCCTCCTCCACTCCCATATTCCCAACTCCATCTTCTCTATTTTCTAAATAGCAAATGATCACCTTCCATAATTTTGTTACACAGCATGTTTGCTGCTTATTGCAAGTCTCTCCCAAACAAAATGTAAGCTCTCTGAGGACATGGCAGGGATACTTTTGTCTGATGTTATCCTAAGACAACTACATCTGTCTGGACGTATCCCAAATGCCTAAAATAGCACCTGATTATTTTAATAAGGTGTTCAATATTTATTCACTGAATTTATGAACAGAGAAATTCAGGTGCCAAGAGGTTAAATAAGTTGCTCATGTTATATATCCAGGAAACAGCAAACACGGATTTGATCCACAGGTCTTTCTGGCCCAGTCCACCACATTTTTCCTATCACTACTTCCTAATCATGCCTTGGCTAAAAGGCATAATTTTAGCCAAAGTCAATGTATATATATGGCTGCTTCACACTGTTGTACAGCACAAATACAACATTTTAAAGCAATTATATTCCAATAAAAATGATAAGAAAAAAAGAAACAAGAAAAAAATATTTATATCCCTTGAAACAGATTTCTGCCCTGTGGATTCAATGCTACTGTATTGTGTTGTGAAGTGTAATAGTTGCTGCTGTTCTATTGCTAACTCTTTGTGACCCCATGGACCGCAGAACACCAGGCTTCCCTGTCCTTCACTGTCTCCTGGAGTTTGCTCAAACTTGCGTCCTTTGAGTCAGTGATGCCATCCAACCATCTCATGTTCTGTCACCCCCTTTTCCTCCTGCCCTCAACCTTCCTGACATCAGGGTCTTTTCCAGTGAGTTGGCTCTTTGTATAAGGTGGCCAAAATATTGGAAATTCAACTTCAGCATCAGTCCTTCCAATGAATATTCAGGGTTGATTTCCTTTATGATTGACTGGCTTGATATCCTTGCTACAGTTTGCCCAGGACTGTGCAGGAAGAACAGATTCAAACCTCCACTCAGATCTTTAAAACACTAGTTCTCATTGTTCCATGTGGATTTCCTATAATAATAGGTACCAAGTGTGATAGGTGTTCCTAATAGTTGATTGCCAACTCTAAACTATGAATAAACCACGTTTCTGGATTTATGAGACTGAAGAGGCATCAGGGCCTAGAAAAACAAACCCAAGCTCTGGAGTCCAAAGACCAATGTCTGAGGTCTTTTATTAAGTAATCTTGGCTAAACCTCAATCTCCTTGTCTATAAAATAAATTCATTATATCATCTGCCCTTGTGGGTTCAAAGGATTATGGTAGAGATCTAAGACAACAAGGTCAGTAAATTACAAATAGCCTTATATTTTAGGAAGGTGGCTTCAATTTGGTGAAACAAAGTACAAAGCAACTAAACATCTATTTACCAAAAGACATTATATTTTGAGGGTTTTTTTTTTTTTTCATTCCAATCTCATTGGCTTCAATTCCTTCCTTCTTCATGCTTTTTCTACTTTATCAACATTTCTAATGGAATCAGTAGGGTCCCCTCAAAGAGAACCTGCTGGTGTGCATCACTGACCTCGCTCCTCTGACTCAGCCCAGAGGTTGTACAAACACATTCTTCTCCACAGACATGGACTTGAGAACACACCCCAGGCTCCCCATCCTACTCTGGACCCCCCTGGAAATTCATCTCAATTATCACATATCCAGCCAGACCCTTGGAGAAGGACTTGGGACAGTGTGAACAGCTCAGGTACAATCTAAACACAAAGAGACAATTCAGAAATGCAGATCACAGGTCCAGAGTCCTTCCCACAGTGCCAGGCACATCTCTCTGGATTCTCTCTTAGCCTCAGTTCTTCAAGAAAAGAAATGCCCTTCTAGACAGCTTCCAACACGGGGTAGGATTTGGGGGAAAGCATTTTTCTCCCGAGGTTTTCCTGATGGCTCAGTGGTCAAGAATCTGCCTGAAATGCAGGAGATTCAAGTTCAATCTCTGGGTCTGCAAGAGCTCCTAGAGAAGAAAATGGCAACCCACTCCAGTATACTTCCCTGGAGAATCCCATGGACAGAGGAACCTGGTGGGCTACAGTCCATGGGGTCACAAAAAGAGTTGGACGTGACTTTGTGACTAAACAACAATTTTTCTTCCTAAAGCCTCCAGAACCCTCAAGCCACTTGTTTCTAGCCTAAATTCCACATTTGAATCTCTGGAATCATGCAGTGACTCTCCAGGTATGCAGAGGATAGTAACAAGGTGTGTTATCCTTTCAACCTCCGCCCTGTGTATGAATTTAACTCTTTAGCCCCTAATTCATATCATCATCCCATGTCTTCATCTGGAGAATCCTTCTCATGCATCTCTTGGCTTGGCTCTCACAACATACTGCCATCTGTTACCCAACTTCTCTTTTCTCTGTTTTTCTATTTACCTCCGATTTCTCAATTATTTCTCTCCTTTTTAATTGAATAGACATTTAGATAAACACAACATTAGCTGTCTTAAAACTTACATATTAATAAATATATTTTTCTTTGAAAAACACAAAATTTCAATTGTCAAATTCAGTGTGGGACAGATCTCCTTAACTGCTGGTAAAGTTCACTGTCTTGATTTGGGAGGTGGTTATATAGGGTGTTATGTAGGGAGAAGGAAATGGCAACCCACTCCAGTACTCTTGCCTGGAAAATCCCATGGACAGAGGAGTCTGCAGCTCTCTATATGGACAGGGGCTACAGTCTACGGGGTCGCAAAGAGTAGGACACGACTGAGCGATTTCACTTTCACTATATAGGGTGTACACACATTTATCAAGCTGTAAACTAAAGACCTGTGTACTTTCCTATATACATGCTGTGCCTTAATTTTTAAAATGAAAAAATCCCCAATAGAGAGGACTCTTCAGAGAGACAAAGACAGAGTCAGAGGGACAAGGGGAGAAAGGAGAGTAAGAGTCTCCTTTATTATGTTTGAATAAAACACATTCAACGTTTTCATTAAGCAGAAGAAAAAAGGAAAAACAAAATCTTATTCTCAGACCCAAAGCATTATAACTTCAAGTCTCTTTTAAGGGACTAAAATTTTACTTTTACCACTGAAGTAAATTAATGTATCAATTTATTGAGAATGATTTAGACAAAAGAGTCCTCAGTATTAAAAACAAGCACAGCTTTTGTTTGAAATCTATTTCTGTTCACAGAAACACAGTGACTGTATAAATAAAAGTAAATAAAATATTGTGTTTGATATATCCTGAGATTCCGTACTACAAACCTCAAATTATATTCTTCACCCATTCAAATATTAGTTGACACCACTGTGGGCCAAACACTATGCCAGATACTTGGGGATATATCACATGGTTTTTCAGGGAGGACGGTCTTCTCTCTGATTATACTATGCTTACTGCAATATTAAACTTCTAAGTCTGGCAGCTTGAGAAATTTGGGCATTGCTTTAAGAATAACCTACAAAAGTTATCATTGAATTTAAACATCGTATATAAAGATGGATATGTAAAATAAAAAATATGCTCCATTTAGATAGTACGCATTCACGTATCTGAGCTTAAGAGGTATGCATGGAAACAAGAAAATGATAAAATTACACTGGCTTTATCTATACAAAACTTTCACCGTACAGAAATCTAAGTACAGAAAGAAATGTGGTACAGTATATCAAAGTTAACAATTTACCTTTGCCATTTTCTCAGCCAACTGCAAACGGCCATCAAGTTCCCTTCTGATCTGGGCTGCTTGTTCATCTGCATTATCCAACTTAAAACAGAAAATCACACGTACATGATTACTTAATGGCAGTGACCTAGAGATTAAAGCAACACTAAAATGATTCCAAAAAAACTTTATAAGTCTTCTCAGCTACCTATTGAGAACACTGAAATTTGTTTAATTAGATTGACAGTATAATTAAATTTCTTGGACACTTTTCACTATGATTTGCTCACAAAAAAAGGTAATAAATCTCAAAGGTTAATAGTTCAGTTTACCAAAAATTCTAATTATAATAATCCTTTGCCAAATATATCCCCAACAAATCTAAGCCAAGAAGTCCTTGTTTCCTTGAGGATGCATGAAGTTGTCATTAAGTTTATTCAGTTCAGTTCATTCTTCCACCTCCATTAATGTCAGTCCTAAATAGTTCCAAATAGATAAATCTCTTGTTCTTTCAAATTCCCAGAATGCACTTCTGAAGAGTGAGATACTAATGTTTCACTAATTTCCTTGCTCTTTCAAAAAATATTTCCTTCGTTTGTATAATAAGTTTCTGTTAGTGCTAAACTATCAAAGTACTATTTGATTGACTGCTATCACTTTCTACCGTTTAAATCTTCCTATGCTCCTCATTCTAGTACCAACAGGCTCATACTGCCAAGAAATCCTTTTACAGGCTGGCACCACATTAGAATTCCATTCTCTCATTCTAAATTTGATTGAAAGCTTAGCATGTTAGCCTCATTTTTAAAAATATTTCCATCTACATGGAAAATTACTTGAACTTCTCCACTGAAATAATCCTTAACTTTTTTTCTATAACTTCCTTTAACTTTTCCTCATGATTCCTTCTATCTCTTTATTGGTTCCTTATAAAATCTCTTCCTGTGAGCCATGCACAGTGTGGGAGGCCCTGGGTGGGTGACAGACATAGATCAGACTGATGTTCCTCTCCATTTTAATTCCTTCCCCTCTCTCACTTCCATCATCAAGAAGCCTAGACCTCACAACCATACTTTAGTAAAAGTCCATCTAAAAATTGGATTAGTACTGAGCACAACATTAGACACCTGGGATAATATAGACTAACTCGTCCATTTATTGAAGAACTACATATAAACCATGCTACATTAAAAAAAAAAAGGCCATAAAAAAAAATTCTGAAGAAAATGAGAAGGTCAGTAGGATGGTCCTGTCAGAAGGCACTATATGAAAAGTCAAGAAGAAGGAAAGATGCTCTAGTAAGAGGGGACCAAACATCTGGAGATGAGATCAGACATTGGTGTGGGGGATGGACTGGGGCAGGGGGGAAAGGGAAGGGCAATGAGAGGTGGGGCTGGAGAGAGAGGCAGGGCTGCTTTAAATGCCTAAGCCAAATGAAGGAGTTTGGAATTGGTTCTTAACGCACTGGAAATTCACCAAGAGATTTTAAGCAGAACTTCATAATGGTCACCGTGTCTGTCTCCATCAAAAACAACAGGCGAGATGGACATAAAGATTTCTATCTGTCCATTCATCTATCTAATTTGTAAATAAACAAATAAACAGGCAGATCTGGGGTTAACTCTCTAAAAAATGCTTCTAAGTTGATTTTAAAAAACTAAGTTCATTTAAAAACGAGATTAATAATAGGATTTTCCTAAACTAAATCCTTGCTATAAAGGAGTTTCTATGTCATCTCAAAAATGAATATGCTTTTTATTTTAATTAATATTCATAATTAAACAAGTTTCTCTTCACTGTGTAAAAAGTCAAAATGATTTATATTAAAAACTAATATAATTATTAAGGAAAAGAAAACGTGATAAATGTTCTATTCCAGGTGACCAAAGTCATGGTCCTAAAAATAAAAAGTTTAAGAACAAAATTAAAATTAAAAACAAAATTTTAACTATAGTAGCTCAAATACAGTAAACATAATATGGGATATCTTCTCATCTTTGCTTAAATGCTGATAAATATTTTTCCACAAAGAAACAAAATGATTCCTTGCACGTAAAGAGTTAAGAGTGCTACCAAGAAATAGCATTTAACATCTTAAAATCTTAGAAATTCTTCAAATTTCACCACAAAATATTATTTAACATCTTTATCTCTATATTAACAGCTCTTACCTAATTTTAAATGGAGTTGTTTGAGTCACTTCTGGGGTTTATCAGTGCTTTCTGAGGGTTTTCCATTACTTTTAAAAAATATTAATGCCTTGGGACTTCCCTGGTGGTGGTTGAGTACAGCCTGCGATGCAGGGGACACTGGTTCGATCCCTGGTTGGGAAATTAAGATTCCGCATGCCACAACCACCGAGAGAGTCCCTGCACCCCAACAAGAGACCCTATGTAACACAAGGAAGATCACATGTGCTGCAGCTAAGACCCGATGCAGCCAAATAAATACAATCGAAAAAATATTAACGCCTTCACTGCATTTTGTCTGAAAAAACACAAAGGAAAGCAGAGCGCTGCTATACTAAACTGTCTCTTATAATATCAGTCTCTCAGAGACAGAAAGGATATTAACTTTGATGACTATAGAGTGTTACTTTGTGAAACTAGAAAAACGTATTTCCAAACATTTTTTTTAAAAAAAGGAAAAGCTAATACAATAAAGACAACACGTTAGAATTCAAGGAGGTATTAATAAATCAGCTGGTTGAATTTTAGTTTACCATTCCATGTCCCATATGGTTTGTCTTCTTTTGATTATTACCTTTGTTTTTCATAACATGAAAGTTTATATAATTTTTATGAATGCTTTTTTAAAGGTTGATTTCTCAGTTCAGGTTTCACATGCAGCTGTAAGAGATAATTGAGAGATATCCACTGTACTGCCCAGTTTTCCCCATGGTAGCATCTTATAAAACCAGACCATCATATATAACCAGAATACTGACACTGTCATCCAGTTTATTCCAGTTTCCTTAGTTTCATGCACACGTATCTGTGTGTATTGACTTCTATGCAATTTATCATGCGTCTGGGTTTGTACAGTCACCATCACCGTCAAGGCACTGGTCAGCTTTAACACCATATTTTGCCATTTTATAAACACATCTACCTCCCCTCACCAAACCCGGACTGTGTAACTTCAACAATGTACCTCACTTTCAGAATTTTCCAAACTAAATTTAATAAGGCAACAAATTTCCTTTTAATTTCCATGATTACATTGGAGGTGTGCTCCCATGAGAAATTAACTTTTATTAACACTGCACTGGGGCCATAGACCTCTTTAATCTACATGTTCACTTCTTTGGTCCTTTCCTCAAAGCCCATAGCTATAAATAGCCATCTATTCACTGATAACCCTCAAGTATGTATCTATAACTCCAACTTCTCACCAGAGTACCAGTCTTTTATTTTCAACTGCCTATCAGACTTTATTTTTTTGGACTCCAAAATCACTGAAGATGGTGACTGCAGCCATAAAATTAAAAGACACTTGCTCCTTGGAAGAAAAGCTAGACAGTGTATTAAAAAAAGCTAGACAGTGTATTAAAAAGCAGAGACATCACTTTGCTGACAAAGGTCCATTAGTAAAAGCTATGGTTTTTCTAGTAGTCATGTACAGATGTGAGAGTTGGACCATAAAGAAGGCTGAGTGCCAAAGAACTGATGCTTTTGAACTGTGGTGCTGGAGAAGACTCTTGAGAGTCCCTTGGACTGCAAGGAGATCAAGCCAGCCAACTCACTGGAAAAGACACCGATGCTGGGAAAGACAGAGGGCAGGAGGAGAAGGGGGCGAGAGAGATGAGATAGTTGGATGGCATCATTGACTCAATATACATGAATCTGAGGAAACTCCAGGAGATAGCAAAGGACAGGGAGGCCTGGTGTGCTGCAGTCCATGGGGTCATAAAGAGTTGGACATGACTGAGCAACTGAACCATCACCTACCATTTCAACTTGCATGAAGACAAGACACATACCCCATTTTACATACCCCAAACAGAATCTTGTTTTCTAGCTTCCCACCCCAGTCACTCCTTTCATGAGCAATGCCATGTCATATAATTGGCATGCCTAATTACCATGTGTTCAAGCCCAAAGTCAACATGTCATTTGTGACCTCTGTTTCCTTCACAACCCACAACCAATCCAACTACAGTCATGCAATGAAACCTAGAATCACTTCATTTCAGTTGGCCAATACAGCTGTATACATTATTTTGATGAGAATAACTATTTTTCTTTTATGAAAACTTGGTTTTACACACTATCTCCTCTAACTCCTTCTCTTCAAACAAAAAAGCAGGAAAAAACCCCAAAAGAATACTTTAATAGATGTATCTATTCATCACACTTTTAAATGCTGGTGATGCATCCATCTCTAGCATCTGATTTGGTCTCTCAGATCAAGACAATGAGGATAATTTGTGGAGTGTGGAGTTGGTGGCTGGGGCCAAAGACAAGCTTCACTCCACAAAGACATCTTTTAATTTTATTTTCTTTTACTTTAGATTCCTGATTTCAATGCTTTATGTGACAATTGACTACTTATACCTCACAGATGTCTTTTCCTGGTAGGGAATATTCTTCAGGTCTTTACAGAGGGTCATTTAGCCCTGACCATAAAAGATTCCCATACATATCTTGACTCTGTGCAACACCTCCAGTGTCTATCATACAGAACATTTTACCACTTCAATATTCAAAATATTTCACTGTCTTGACAAATATTTAGTACTTTTATCTTCTTTCTATTCATTACATGGGAATTACTGTTTCTACATTCAGAATTCTCTTGGCTAAGATGTTCCTAACCTGGACCATTAGGAGTCTGAACCATCCAACTTGGGAACAAAATTTGGAGAGGTATGCATTTTTTTCCTTGAGGAATTGTCTGAATTTCATAGCTTACCCAAAGGGGTGGTTAATTCAAAAGACATAAAGAACTATGGCTCTAGGAGAATCTTCTTCATAGAAGTCTCTATTCTTTTGTTCTAGAAGAGGCTGTATGACTTTTCAAACATAAGCAATAGAAAATGGTCACCTCGTACCTACACATTATCAATCTTATCCTTTCAGAGATGTGTTGAATTCTTCGTGAAAGGACCCTGGCTCTGGAAATGACATAAGCTCTGAAAAATGCTGACTGAATGATCCACAGATTACTTTACCAACTGTTGTTTCTTCTACACCTACTATATAGCAAGTACTACTGAAGGCTCTTCAGTAGCTACAGAAGTAGTGGGCTTTCTACGAGTTCACACTTCATATAGAAAACAGTTTTTAAAAAAAGTATTTAAAACAGAATAGAACTGCCACAAGAAACTACTGATCAAGGACTGTAGGAATTCAGTGATGGAAGATATGTCTTTCCTGGTTGATAGTATCAGAAAGGATTGCTACAATGGAAATATTAAAAAATGAACTTTGAGGAATAGAAAACATGGATTAGTCTTGACTTGCACCTCTCAAATCCTGGGCTCTCTGGGGCCCAGTCCTCTCAAGTTCCACAGAAGCAGTTTGAGAAGAGGTCCTACAAATCAACAAATCTCCCTTTGCAGAAGTCCTCAGGAAGACCCAAACACTTCACTGGAAGACAATTATTTTATAGGTAAGAAAAGTTTAAACAGTATGAGAATAATCTTACAAAGTTTCACTCAACAGCTTCATTTTCTAGTATTAATATGTGATATCATTCTAATGCTTTAAAAGCTGCAAACATCAAACACTTGAATTCATTAAATTTGCTCATATCTTCAAGGAAAAAAAAGTCTTTTATAAAAAGTACTTTTCATAGCACTGTTTAGCATCATTGCCCTCTATGATTAATCTATTTTCGAGAGCCAGGGTAATTGTCTTCACATTAATATTGTCAATCACTAAAAAGAAGGATTAATAGCTGTGTTTTTCCATAATAATGTCTTTGTACGTGCTAACCCTAGTCAATTGTGCCCTTCTTTCTCCCACTGAAAAAAAAATTAGTTTTTTCTGAGTCCCCAGTCAAATTATGGCACATGTCTTTTCAGACAAATTATATTCTGTTATTTTCTTGTAATATTCATCCTCATCTTTTAGTATGAAAAATACAAGTAGACTAGGATTTGCACTGCTATGTACACTGAATGTTTTCTCTGAGATTAATTCTTTTGCTGGTTATTCTATTTATATTATCTATATATCTGGAGATATAGAGAAGTAATTGGCACAATCATAACACTGATTCCAAAAGAACACCCTACCCAACAATTTATTATATAATTTTCCTTTTTATTTCTGTTTTTTCATATAATTTTCTAATAGCCCAATGATTTATTTGACAGTGCTAAATATGCATGGATTTTGTAACACAGCTGAAAAATCCTGATCAAAAGTTGAAGTATTAGCAAACTCATTTACTTTATCAACAGATCTGTTAATTTTCTACCATTACTTGGATCAAATTATTTATCATGAAGATGGTGTGCTGCTCTGCCTCACTGATTGCTCCTGCTGTTTTCCTTCTCTTCACCCCTGCATTCTCTCAGCCCTTAAGCACACACAGTTGGTTCTTAGCTATTGTCTGTAGCTGCTTCTCAATACACTGTTGCAAGTTAGCACCTAGCTGTGCCCTCTCCCCCAAGTCCCAGCTCTTCACCTTCCGTTGATGGCAAGGTCTTTACTTTCAGGCATCCAACAATGGCCTCAACTAAGACTGAATTGCCCTTCTTACAGTCTACTCTTTATCACGGCTCCCCTACTTCCACACACCATTCTCACTACCGTTGATCAGGGTAAGAGCGTAGAAGAGGAGGAGGAGTAAAGGGCGGGTGACGGAAGGATGGGAGTAAGTGAACAGGGACAAATGGATATGAATGAAACAATGATACCCAGATAGCTTGGCTTAGTTTTCAGGTCCACCCTATTTTATACCAATCTCACTTTTTAACCTCTCAGACGGTTACATTATCTATACAAATTAGTTTGCCCATTATACACAAAACACATTAAATTTTCCCAATCGTGTATTTTGCTTGTGTTTCTCCTGCCTGGGATGCTTTCACCTTCGCTGCCCAGATCAATCTCCAGATCTTCTGTGAAGATGACCTACCTAGCCACCGAGTAACAAAGCAGGTATTGTCTGATGACCTCTCTCTCATAGTTGTCTTCTAATTGTTCAGCTTCTCAGATATTTATGACCTCTACCTCACACTGCAACATATGACCCTTGTTAGCTCATCCTACCACCCTGACAAGAGACCTAAACCAATCCATCTCCAATGGTGGGATTCATGTAACTACTCCCAGTTTTAACATACAATAAATACAGAGAATACCACCACCTGTATTTGAAGGGTTTTTGGACCCTAACATCCCTCCAGACTGACTCATCTTCCATGAAGCACTCTCCCTCCAAAAAAGAAACAAACAAACAAAAATCTTCCTCCCTGCTATTCTGATCATTGACAATTAGCCAGCAACTACAAGGTAACTAAAACTCTTTGTGCAATTTCATACAACCAAAAGAACATAAGGAAATGAAGTTATTCCCATACTCTGGAGAGCAATACATTGCCTGTATGATGTTATGTATGAATCAGGTACCACTCTCTTGCTGGAGGCAAAGCTTTTAGAGAACACTCTTATATCTACTTTCTAAATTATGTATAAGGAACCTGACTCAGAAATAGCAGTTCTGCCACGGATTCTTGTAGCACAGTTCTGAGAGTCTTAAAAATGAATTTCCCAAACTACACTTCCCTGTCATTACTACTTAAAAGTAGGAGAAAGATGAATGAGTTAATTAGATATAAAATTGCCCTATGTGATTTGAACTAAACTATATTAAATAATGGATCAAAAAGTTCAAAAGTAAGAACATAAGAAATTTAACCTCAAACATAAAAACCAGAGGACTAAAAAAAAAAAAAAAAAAAAAAACCAGAGGACTTTGATAGCCTGGAGAATAGTCATATATATTCTCTAAAATGGTAGGTATTACTTTGCAAATTTTTACACATCATGAAATTTTCTTTAGTATTCCATTTGGTATTAACATTTTATCTTCTAGACAGAAGTCATGAGCTCACATTTTCAAGCAATTATTTACTAACTACACTTCCCTCAATAAAATAAGTAAATATACATTCACATTAATGAAATAACAATGAAATAGATTTTAACACAAAGTAAAATAACACAGACACTATTAGTGATTATAGAGAACTCTGCAGTGCAGTTTATAACTTTAGTCTCCTCAGGACTAATAAGAATAAATTTATACAGCACTATATGTCAGAAACCATTCTAAGCATTTGTAAACATTATTGCATTTAAACCTCAGAGCAACCATATGGAATAGTTCTTACCATTATCCCAGTTTAATGATGAAATATCTGAAGCACAGATAGTTTTAAGTCATTTTCTAGGGTAAGGTCACACAGTTAATACTTGGAAAGGCCAGGGTCTGAATCTTGTATTTTGACCTGAAGGTTCAACATAACCACCACTTACTCCTTCACAACACCTCACCTCCAGCTTTCACTCTGTTGATCACTTGCCATGAGTCCCCCAACAGGAAATACACGAAATATTACAGTGTAATTAATGGTATAAATATTAAAATATTTTAATATGTTCAAGTTGTTACAATGCAATACAAGAGGTGGGTAAGGCTATGTTAGCTTCCCTGGTGGCTCAGAAATAAGAAAAAATTCTTAAGTGAACAATGCAAAGAAATGGAGGAAAACAACAGAATGGTAAAGACAAGAGATCTTTTGAAGCAAATTAGATACCAAGGGAACATTTCATGCACAGATGGCCACAATAAAGGACAGAAACAGCAAGGATCTAACAGAAGCAGAAGAGATTAAGAAGAAATGGCAAGTACAAAAAAGGTCTTAATAACCCAGATAATCACTGTGGTGTGATCACTCACCTGGAGCCAGTCATCCTGGAGCATGACGCCAAGTGAACCTTAGGAAGCATTACTGCAAACAACGCTAGTGGAGGTGATAGAATTCTAGCTGAGCTATTTCAAATTCTAAAAGATGATGCTGTTAAAGTGCTTCACTCCATATGCCAGCAAATCTGGAAGACTCAACAGTGGCCATAGGACTGGAAAAAGTCAGTTTTCATTCCAATCCCAAAGAAGGGCAATGCCAAAGAATATTCAAACTACCACACGATTGCACTCGTTTCACACACTAGCAAGGTCATGCTCAAAATCTTGTAAGCCAGGCTTCAACAGTATGTAAACCAAGAACTTCCATATGTACAAGCTGGATTTAGAAAAGGCAGAGGAACCAGAGATTAAATTGCCAACATCCGTTGGATTATTGAAAAGCCATGAGAGTTCCAGAAAAACATCTATTTCTGCTTCATTGACTATGCTAAATCCTTTGACTGTGTGTATCACAACAAACTGTGGAAAATTCTTAAAGAGGAGGGAATACCAGACCACCTTACTTGCCACTGAAAAACCTGTATGCAGGTCAACAAGCAACAGTTAGAACTGGACTTGGAACAACGGAATGGTTCAAAAATTGGGAAAGGAGTACATCAAGACTGTATATTGTCACCCTGTCATTTAACTTATATGCAGAGTTTATCATAAAAAATGCTGGACTGGATGAAATCACAAGCTGGAATCAAGATTGCTGGGAGAAATATCAACAACCTCAGATAGGCAGATAACATCAATTTAATGGCAGAAAGCAAAGAGGAACTAAAGAGCCTCTTGATGAGGCTGAAAGTTAAGAGTGAAAAAGCTAGCTTGAAACTCAGCATTCGAAAACTAAGATCATGGCATTCAGTCCTATCACTTCATGACAAATAGATTGGGCAAACGTGGAAACAGTGACAGCCTTTATTTTCTTGGGCTCCAAAATCACTGCAGATGGTGACTGCAGCTATGAAATTAAAAGACATTTGCTCTTTGGAAGAAAAGCTAGGATAAACTTGGACAGTGTATTTAAAAAGCAGAGGCATTACTTTGCCAATAAAGTCTGTGTAGCAAAGCTATGGTTTTTCCAGCAGTCGTATATGGATGTGAGAGTTGGACCAAAGAAGGCTGAGCACTGAAGAATTGATGCTTTTGAATGTGGTGTTGGAGAAGACTCTTGAGAATCCCTTGGACTGCAAGGAAATCAAAGCGTTCAATCCTAAAGGAAATCAACCCTGAATTATCATTGGAAGGAATGATGCTGAAGCTGAAACTCCAATACTTTGATCACTTGGTAGGAAGAGCTGACTCATTGGAAACAACCCTGATGCTAGGAAAGATTGAGGGCAGGAGGAGAAGGGGGCGATGGAGGATGAGATGGTTAGATGGCACCACGACTCAATGGACACGAGCTTGAACAAATTCTGGGAGATAGTGAAGGACAGGGAAGCCTGGTATGCTGCAGTCCACGGGGTTGCAAAGAGTCAGACACAACAATGACTGGACAACAACTGGTGGCTCAGACGGTAAAGAATCTGCCAATGATGCAGTAGACCTGGGTTTGAACCCTGGGTCGGGAAGATCCCCTGGAAAAGGGAATGGCTACCCACTCCAGTAGTCCTTCCTGGAAAATTCCATGGACTGAGGAGACTGGCAGGCTACAATCCATGGGGTTGCAAAGAGTCAGACACAACTAAAGTGACCTCAGCACTCATTCTAGGTATGAGGAGGTGACCATGGGTAGGGGCGGGGATAATTTTGTGTTAAAAGGTATGTGACAAAAATCTTTGCACAGAGAAAAATAGGTATAAGAGAGAAATACACTTGAGACATTCTGTAATCAGTCTAATCACAATATAAGGAACAGATGACTTCAAATATAAAGAGGATGCTTTTAGTCCATGGACAGAAACGTTTAAATTAGGGTTACCTTTCACCAAGAAGGACGGGTCAGTCTGTACCACTCCCTTGCTGCCCAGTGAAGCACATGTGACAGGAATGACTAAGTCAGTGACTATGACCTTATGTGTTCCCCTTACACACCCAAGACCTATCACAATACAGTCTAATTACAGCAATTATGGTTGCAAAGTGTTGGACAGGACTAAGCAACTAACACTAATACACATGAATATGATAGGGAACTGTATATTCCTCATGGAATTTCCCCACTTCTTGTGATATGTAAGAAAAACGAGTGAGGGCAGGATTTGTGGAAGTGGAATTTTCCTGCATTTTCAAGAATGGAGAAGAAGGATTCCAAGTGGAGAGAGTAAAGTGAGACAACATGAAAAGTCAAGACAATACAGGGTGTTAATGAGGAACAGGGAGTGACTTGGCTCACCCTGCACAGGAGATACATAAAGAATACCCACAGGGGGAGAATCTGGGGAAGAATCTAAGAAAGGCACCATATTCTTTCCCTATTCAAAGCTGGGTCATGAAGAGAACAGGATGGTGAAAAGTGAAAGTTGCTCAGTCATGTCTGACTCTTTGCTACACTATGGACTGTAGCTCACCAGCCTCCTCTGTCCATGGGATTCTCCAGGCAAGAATACTGGAGTGGGTTGCCATTTCTTTCTCCAGGGGTTTTTCCTGATCCGGGGATTGAACTTGGGTCTCCTGCATTGCAGGCAGATTCTTTACTGTCTGAGCCGTGGGTTATGAAGAAAACAGGATAACACTTCAATAATATTAATCTGGCAAAAAGATGCATAGGATTGGAAGAGGGAAGCGGGTGAAAGGTTACCATCATGCTACATATGAGAGGTACTGAAGCTTCTAGCTATGGGGATGGATGTGGAATTAAGACAGGAACAGACAATACAACAGAGAGAGAAAGTAACAGTGCCAGGCTATTGTCTGGACTGAAGGCAGTAAAAAAGGAACAGCTCCTGGTTATGAGTCGGAAAGATGGATATAGATAAGTAGAACCAGGTTTGAGATGAGAAAAAAATAGTATTTTGAACCTACCGATTTTGAGAAGTTTCAGATACAGAAGTCTGCCACAAAAAGAGTGGAAAGAAGAGCTGATCCATATGAACAAGGTGAAAGAAAGTGATACTCAAAATAAGCACAGTGAAATTAAAAAAAAAATCGCTGCAATACTTTTCAGTGCAACAGTCTTAACAGCATATGATTTCTCAAACATACAAACCAGGTAGCAAGTCTATTTATATTTTTCAAACACTGTTCCTCTTGGTACCATACCATGTACACAGTAAGTTCACAAACGTGTGATGAGGCTTCATAAAACAAGATATAAAGGCCATTCATCTGGAGACATTCACATCAGGATCATGAAAACACTTTGCAAATAGGATACGACATCATTTTTATACATTTAACAAGAGAACTTTCTACCAGTCTGTAACAAATATTAATAGCTAAAAACATCACTGTTACCCATTACACAAGGAAAATCTTACTAAGATAATGATCAACTGGCCCTGCTCTATCTAAAGTGATTAGGGTAAATGGAGGTATTTCATCTCTTTCTGGTCTTAAGCAGAGGATTCAGGATATCATGACCCCAATAATCAGCTAAAAGTATTAAATTCACAGAATACTCTTTGTAAGCATACATCAATCCCTGTTCTTTAGCTTTATCAAGTTTCTTCTTTTCAAAAAGTGCTTTGTAAGAACAAGTTTTCCTGACCACCTACCAGAAGAAATCAAGGTTCTGTGGGCCATATATTTCTAAAAACCTGAAAGCAATAGACAACTAAGAGTCAAGTCTGATGCTATGAGCCTGACACATAGCAAGCATTCAGTAAATTTTTTTAAATAAAATGATTCAATATACTAGATAGCAGGAATTTCTTGACTAATATTCATTCTTCACTGCTAGCTGATTCCCTAAAGTTTTCCTGTTAACACTTCTTTTTTACCTTCCTGGTTCTTCTCTTAATCCACTCCAATCAGGTTTGCTCCCCAACACTCTAGAAAAGCTTCCCCTGTCAACAGTGTCTTCCACTCATCAAACTCAGGGGTCACTTTGCTGTCATGTGGCACAGGTAACTGCTCTCCTTGAAATGTCTTCCCGTGACTTTCCTGACACCACCCTTTCTGGCTTCCTCCTCCATCGCTGGCTCTTTCCCCTTTGTGCAGTTTCTAAATCCTAGTGTCTGCAGGCCTCTGTCCTGTGTCTCCCTTTTTTGGAGGTCCAAACTCTACCAATATGATTTCATCATGTCTCATGACTTAAAAGACTACCTTTATCAAAATGATTTCCAAATCTTTATCTCCAGCTCTGATCTCTTGTTGAAATTTCAGACATCGACTACCACCTACCATCATAGACAACTAACATTCTGATTCCATCAGGTACACAATGGAATGCTTGATTTTTCCCCACATATGCCTTCACCCTACTACATTGCTCCATAGAAAGAGAGACTGCTATACACAGACAGCCTGGATCAGTATCTGAACAGAATGGGTACTATGTTGAAAGAAACTCAAATCAGCGATGCCCCTATCAGAGCAGGGTTAATATAAATGCTGTGTCAGAGAAATATCAGCAATGTAAATGGAAGAGAGCCATTAAAGCATACTATTTTTTCTATAAAATGAGAGAGAGAGGAATAGGTAGATGGTACCCATAGTTCTACAGAACAGTATATCTTAAACTACAGACTCAAGTTGGTCCCATTTTCTGCTTGAATTCCTGGGTTTTCATCACATCCCTTTTAAGACAAGGGCTTCTCAGGTGGTGCAGTGGTAAAGAATCTGCCTGCCAATGCAGGAAATGTGTGTTTGATTCCTGGGTTGGGAAGATCTGCTGGAGGAGGCAATGGCATCCCTCTCTGGTATTCTTGCCTGGAAAATTCCATGACAGAGGAGCTTGGAGGGCTACAGCCCATGGGGTTGCAAACAGATGGACACGACTGAGCATGCACACGTGCCTTTTAAGGCGAGCTGGTGGTCGAGTGCTCTGACTCAGGTTAAAGCTCCAAGTGAGGGAACAGAGTAGGATTCTGAAGCATAGTCAGGGTATGGATCCAAGAGAATATGGAGAGAGAGGCCCAAGGGAAATCCAGTTGTCTAGGAACTTCATAAGCCAACAGAGGAAAACAGGAGCACAGTCGGGCAAGAAGCAGAGCCTCAAATCTACTCGCATGATTAACATGTAGGTCATGTTCCATTTTTGTCTCTAGCAATGCTGGCCATGCCCACAGGTCAGGTGAGACAGGGGGTGGGCCACATGCAATCCATTCTTTAGACCACAGACAGCGATCTTTCCAGAATCCCAACTCGCTCCTGTCATTTCCTTCGCTCACAGACCAACAGTGTTCCCTTATGTGATAATCCCAAGCTCTTCCAACTAGCATACAAGGTCCTTAACATTTACGTTCTTTCCTAACTCTGTAGTCTCATTTGTTAGTTCAGCAAAACACAACCCCCACGGATACCAAGCCATTTCATTCTCCTCGTGCCTCTGTACATGTCGTTTTCCTCCAGCTTGCTAAATTTCTGTGCAGCTTCCAAAATTCAGGAACTGTCCTCCTCAGAACCTTCACGGAAGCTCCAAAATAGGACTGAGTTTCCATTCTTCCAAATCATTTCTTCTTCTGGGCACACAGCAAGACTATTTCCCAGGCTCCTCTACAGTTACATATGACCATGGCATGAAGTCCTCAAATGAACTGTCAGGTCAGGGGTCCTTGAGTCTCAGCCATCACACGGGAAGCTGTTACAAAGCAGACACTAGGCCCCACATCCACAGGCTGTTTCACTTAGTCTGAAGTGGGGCCCAGGAATCCAATGGTTTTTAAAGCTCCTCAGGTCATTCTAATGTGGAGGGGAGGAGCACTAAAGAAATCCATGCAGACTGTCCAGTACCAAATTAAGATACTGCCATACACGTGCTCACATTCTGCCTCATAAATAACCTCACAGACACACATTAATTATACCATTCATCATGTTTTGTTTACATGCCTGTCTCCTGACCACACCAAACACTGTGAGGAAAAGAATAAAATGTTGTCATTTTACCTTGAGTGAAAAGATAAAATCTTGTCATTTTTGTATCTTCCTTGTTAACTGGTATTTTTAGAAGGAATTCAACAAGCGTTTTTGAGTGTATGAAAGAAATATGTTTATCACATATATTTCATTTCAATTTTGATAGGATATTTTTATTAACAAGCATGAAAAACTGAGAACAGCACTCATATTATTATACTTGCAACAGTAGATTCAAATACTTTTTCATTCATGAAGAGATGAAAACAGGTCACAAAGCTCATTGGCAAATACACTTTTCCCTTCTATTACTATTACAAAAATGCCTTATCTCTGTAGATTTCTGTTGTCTTATCATTTAAAATAATGTGAAAATATTGGAATAAAATCCTAATTTGGATAGGCTAGATCAAGGTAAAGAAGAAAAGTCTAAAAATAATGCACAGAATGTCTGATGGTAACCTATATTTTTATCTGATGAGATTCAGGAGAAAGCAAAAACAAATTCAAACATTTTAGGGGAAATCTTACTTAGAAATATTTTTATGTAGCTCCTCTACACATGAGTGAAAGTGATAGTCATTCAATCATGTCCCGACTCTTTGCGACCCCGTGGACTATAGCCCGCCAGGCTCCTCTGTCCATGGGGATTCTGCAGGCAAGAATACTGGAGTGGGTTGCCGTTCCCTTCTCCACGGGATTTGCCCATTCCAGGGATTGAACTTGGGTCTCCCTCATTGCAGGCAGATTCTTTACCATCTGAGCCAAGGTATACAATTACACAGAGGCCAAAGATTAGAAAAAAAATAATACAAAGTCAAATGAAGCAACACTGGTAAAAGCTATAAATTGATTTAAGAATATAATACAGTGGTATTCACAATTTTTAAGCCTTAATTTTTAGGGAAGAAATTGATTCAATATTATTAACTAAACTCCAATTCATTTAACTGAAATCAGATTCATCAACTTATATCATGATACCTTCAGTTTTAAAAGTGAATATGTATATAAACTTTATAGCTATTCCAATTATTAAATTCAGGATTTCAAAAGTATTATAAGATCCAATCAGTCTCAAGGTCTTCAGTTGCTTCTTGCTATTTCCTAAAACATGACAATTGTCATTTAATGACATTCACTTGAATATTTCCCTCAAGCATTTTAAGATTTAAAATTACACTCACAAAGAAAGATATACCTTGCTAACAGTTATTTCCTCAACTTTATTTTCCTATCTAGCAAATGATTTTTGTTATCAAATGTAATTGTCTCTATAGAATGTGCTTTTCTATTTTTGCCAAAGTAGACAAATTATGTTAAAATGTATTATCAGCCACATGCTACTAGCTGAGAAAAAAGATGACAGTGGTGAAAGGCAGATATCAATCTCCTCTGAGAAAGCACATCTCTCCCTATTTTCTCTTTACAACCTTGATAGGGGGTCTTCAGAACAGGATGCCTTATGGTTCCTGCGCTTTCCAAATGAAGACTCTCACAATGAGAGATGCAAGAGGCATTGCAACTGCCTCTGTTGATTATTTTATTTTCTAATTTCTAGACCTGAAGTGCTTAATCTCTAAAGCTGATAACTTTTAGCGAAAGGAAATCATAAGACTGACCACAATACTTTTAACTCTTCTTTTTAACTTATTCACTTTTTAAATATTCCTGCTTATTCCTTACAAACATCCAAACAACTCAGGAGTATTACTTAACACAGTTCTTAAGAGTCTGCAGGACATAAGGAATTTGGAGGAGGAGCTGGGGGCTGTATTTAAAGAGGACAATTTTCAGTTAACTTTGCTTTGACTCTTGGGTCAACATGGTGAGACTTTCTCCAGTGAATGGAATGAGATTAATGAAAGATTAATGAAGATTGCCTTTGGCAGAAAAGATCAGGATTTAGATGGCTGTAAAATTCAGTTAATTAATCCTCTTAAAATACAGAGGTAGAAGAGGGAGAATGACAGTCTGTATATGGGACTGTGTATTCCACTGCTCAGACTCTGCTCATTTTCATTTAGGAGTGTGTCTCTGCAATCTACAACAGCCTTACCCACAAGTGCTAACATCACCTTAAACCACAGCCCCAACCCCTCCTTACACTAGCAGCTCCCCGTGGCACCAGGGTCTGCTTATATCTCCATACCTGCACATGTTCCTCCCTCCCCCAGAATACATAGCATCTTCTTGTCCTCCTGACCCTCTTTCATAACACACCTGAAGATTACACAGTCCTCCCCAACATGGCATCTTCAACCTCGAGAAGGTGTATCAGGGACTTACCACATCACTGAGGCATGTACAGCAGTGTTTTTCTCTTTTTTTAAATTAAAGCTAGCAAATAACTAGATCTCACGTCTATGTTCCCATCTGTATTCCCTACAGGATTACACAGAATGGGTTAACTAATTGATTTGAACAAACCGCACCATCCTTTGTCTTATTTTTAAATAATCTTTAAAAAGCATTTCATTTCCATTCAAAGAAAGGCAGCTGATTCATTACTAGTACCACTTAGGCAACAGTATTTTAATTCGAAAATAGGTGATTAAAAGAATAAAAATTACATCCAAGACTATAAAACACATAGCATTAATATCAACTAACTTCATTTTCCCAAAAGTGTAACTGTATTTACCTGAAGTCCACTGCGTTTCCTTAGAGTTACCCTGAAATTAAACCTTCTACTGGACAGACTGGGCTTCTTTCACCCTTGTTACTTTAATACCCTGATTCAAGTAAATGACGGCTAATGGTGTCAGATTGTGGTATTGTTATGTTGCTCATTGCTGAATGTACACTTTGCACTCTTTTTCCATCTTTTTTCCTTTGCATTTTGTGCTCCAATGCAAACATGATATTCTCAAACCAAAGAATCCCAAATTTGACAGTTTTAATAGCACAATCACTCATCTATGTCATACGTGGGTTTTCTTATGCTTTATTTCTGATACCATGTAAATAATTTTTCTTTTGATTATCCCTGGCTTCATAACTTAATTGTGATATGTGCTATCTTCTAAATTAGTGCTTTAAGAGTTTCTTTTATGCCTTCATTCTGAATTTATTAAGTTCTTCGCTTTGACTGGAAGTCACAGAAACACCTATGCTTTTTCAGAAGATGGCTTCCTATTTACCATTCTAGATGCAATTCCCAGAGCTCTGGGACAAGGGTTACAAAACCACGTGAGGTTCTTGCCGGCTGTGTCTCCTCATTCATATCCCTTCCTTCCCAAGTCCCCAGGGGCTGTCTGGCTGTAGACTTCCTGCATGTCCTAGCAGAACAGCTTCCTATTCTGAGCTTCTGACCCTGAAGCAACAACACATCTTTGAGATCTCCTAGGAGGACACTCCTAGGAGCATTACTGACTCAATGGACAGGAACTTGAGCAAACTCCAGGAGACAGCGAATGTCAGGGAAGCCTGGAGTGCTGCAGTTCATGGGGTCACAAAAGATTGGACACGACTGACAGACTGAACAACACCGACAAGGAGGATGCTGTTGGCAAAAACAAGGGGTCAGACAAGGGTAAATAAATACAGAAGCAAGAGTGTTACACTTAGCAAGAGCCTCAGCACCTTTCTTGAGACCCAGGGAAAGTGGAGAAAATTCCACCAACGTATACCTGGAGCCAGGTGCCAGTCACTCAGCTAGCTTTAGACCCTCTCTGCTCCTCCAAGCCCTGCTCTCTGGATTTCTCTCCTCACATCATTTCTTTCTTATACTGGGCAGGCTATTTTCTGTGGTTTCTATAACCTTTTCTTTTTTAAACTCTGTTGAAAGACAACAAAGGAACAGATAAGATAGATTGGTTCTTGAGGGGAAAAAAAAGAATCTCAGCTGTTTTTCTTAACAATCCATTTTCCTCACTTCTGAAAACTGATTGTTATTCGAAAGGAAAGCTCTTCGCTTATGTATGAGTATTTTTGTAATTTAAGTTAATCAAAAAATCTCTAAGCTTTTCTTTCAAATCTTAGAACTGAAGTGAACTCCAGTTTCAGCTCAGACATATAAAGAGCTTGGAAGAAGTCATCCCTCTTGTCCTTACAATAAGAGCTGGACAAGCTGAAAATCAATGACTTTTCTTTAGTTATTGGAGAACTGAGGTTTCAGGGCAAACCACTAACCCAATATCTGGAAACACAGGCAAAACAGAGAGATACTACATTTGGAGCAGAAGTCAACGGATGCCAGAAATATAGAATCATTTATCTGACTAGTAATTTTGGGTAAATTACTAGAAGCTGAGGGCCTAGAGTGAGAAACTCCTGGGGCTGTAAACCATAAGGGAGCTCTCATGCTTTCCTGGGCTTGCTTCCAGTAACCTCATCAAATTCTCACGGTAAGGATCCAAAAAGGTTTCCCATGTGGACTTGGCAGGGAGAGGGGAAGAAAAGCCATTGTTATATCTCCCTTATTCTTCTCCCTAACAAAGGGGGAAAGACTTGGCTAGAAGAAAACCCTGAAAAACTTATCCCAGCTAGAGAAGGAGGAGGCTGTCCGCTGTAGTCCTCTGCAGTCTGTCACGTCTATAGGAAATAATAACAACAAAAAATCCAGTGTGAACAGGGTCAAGATTTCAAGGAAATACAAAGGGATGCTTCAGCTAGGGAAGGAGAAAAAGGGATGTAGATAAAGAGGAAAAACAATATTCATGGACAAAGGATAGAAACATCTGTGAAGGTCACTGCCCTGAGACACTGTTGTTGTTCAGCCCCTAAGTTGGGTCTAACTCTTTGTGACCCCATGGACTGCAGCCCACCAGGCTCCTCTAGCCTCCTCTATTCCCCAGAGTTTGCTCAAATTCATATCCACTGAGTTGGTGATGCTATCCAACTATCTCATCCTCTGTTGCCCCCTTCCTCTTTTTGCCTTCAATCTTTCCCAGAATTGGGGCCTTTTCATAGGTCCTCTGAAAGACTGAGACTTTATCAAATTGTAGAACACACACACTCCCTTCTCCCCAACACCTTACCACACTACCAGTGGCTCCAGAATAACAGCTCACCATGGCTAAAAGAGCTGCAAGATACACTCTGAAGAGGAATACTTAGGGAAGACCAAGTCAAGAGACAAAGACAAGGACACTAGAAGAATTGAAAGCTTCTTGTACTACAACAAACATTAAACCCAACCAACCTCCCAGTCAGACTAACATAAACACTGACACTAAAGGCAAACATTATCACAGCTTTTATTACCTGATACAACATGTCTGGCTTTTAACAAAATGTTACAAAGCATGTCAAAAGGCAAAAAAGAAAAAAGAACAGTCTGTGGAGATAAATCATGCCTCCAAACCAGATTAAGATGTGACACAGATGTAGTTAACAAACAAGGAATTTAAGTAACTGTTAATAATATATTAAAGGCTCTAATGGAAAAAGTTGAAACCATGCAAGAACAGCTGAGTAATATAAGTAGAGAGATGGAAACTCTAAGAAAAGAGTCAAAAGGAAATGCTAGAAATCAAAATCACTGACAGGAACAATGCCTTCCATGGGCTCATCGGTAAACCTGCTGATTCTTTCTTTAGAATCAGAATTCTTCTGAAGAAACAATCAGCAAACTTGAAGGTCAGCTTAAACTTTCCTCTCTGAAATGCAAAGAGAAAAAGAACTAAAAAGCAAACAAAAAATGAAAACACACACAAAAACAGAACATTCCAGAACTATAAGGAATAACATAACTAGACATAAAAAAGATAACTAAAATACTAGCAGGAGAAGGTAAAGACAGGATATGAGGAATATCTGAAGTAATAATGGATGAGAAGTTTCCAAATTTAATGACAGACACCAACCCTCACATTCAGAAAGGTGAAAAAAACACCAAGCAAGAAAAATATTAAAAACTCATATGTAGGCAGGCATATCATATTCAAACTACAAAAAACTAATATAGGGAGAAAGTATTAAAGGAAGCCAGAGGACAAAAACAAACAGAAACACAAAAACAAAACATCTTACTTAGAGACATCAAGTATAAGAGCTTGATCAAATTTCTCAGAAACCACACAAGCAAGACAATGGAGAAAAATCTTGAGTGTTAAAAGAAAAAAAAAAAAATCTGGTAAGTCTATATCTAGGGAAATTATCCTTTAAACATAAAGGAGGAAGAGATTTTATCAGAAAAACAAAAACTGGGTGAATTCATTATCAGTAGTCATGCCTTTCAAGAAATGTTAAGTTTTTCAGATAAGGAAAATGATGCAGGTCAGAAACTTTTACATGAAGCAAGAAAAGTGTCAGAGAAGGAATAAATGAGGTGAAATTATGTATGTGTGTATCTTTAATTTTTATTATTCTTAGTTGATCTAAAAGTTACCTGTTAAAAGCAATAGTAGTAACCATATGCTGGGTGAATAGAACATATTATAAGTGAAATAAAGGACAGAAATTTCACAAGGAATGTGAGTGAGGAATTGAGAATTCTCTACTATGGGAGAGCTCTACTACACTTGAAGCCCTATGGATGATTTATTTGAAGCTTATTTGAAGATGAGCTTAGATTATATTAAAATGCATAGTGTAAGACCAAGGGCAATCACTAAAGACACTTTTAAAAGATAGGCAGTACATCAAAATAGGCTATAAAATGGAACAACACAAAAATCCAGTTAAAATTAGAGAAGGCAACAAAAAGGAGGGGAGACAAAGAACAAACACATAAAAGTGCCAACATTACAGAGACTGGAATTTGATCCAATTCCATCACTTTAAATACAGTGGCCAAAACACACCCATTAACAGACAGACGTCAGACTGGATTAAAAACAAAAACAAGAAGTAAAGTACTGTTTACAAGAAATCCACTTTAAACAAAGGATCAGATAGGTTAAAAGTAAACAGATGGAGAAAGATACACCATGCTAATCTTAATCAAAAGAAAGTTAAAGTATACTCAGCCATGAAAAGGAATGAAATAGTGCCATGTGCAGAGACGTGGATGGACCTAGCAACTGTCCAACAGAGTGAAGTGAGTCAGGAAAAAAAAAAAAATGTATAATATCGTTTATATGTGGAATCCAGAAAAATGGTGCACATGAAGTTTCTTGCAAAATAGGAGGAAGATTCACACTTATGGATACCAAAGAGGGAAGCTGGGGGGATGGGATGAACTGGGAGCCTGGGCCTGACAATGTACAGGCCTATGCATAAAATATACAGCTAAGGAGAACCTACTGGAAGCACAGGGAGCTCTAGTCAATGCTCTGTGGTGACTTAAACGGGAAGGAAACTAAGAAAAGGGGCTATGTACACATACAACTGATTCACTTTGCTGTACCGCAGGAACACACACAACATTGTAAAGCAACTATACTCCAATAAAAATTTTTGCAAAAGAAAGCTGAAGAAGCCTTATTATGAGTTTGAGACAAAGCAGACTTTGGAAAAAAGAAAAAAGATTATCAACGACAAAACTGGAGTTTATATGAAAAGGTTAATTCCACAAAAAGACATAAAATGCTAAATGTGTATCAATCTAAAAAGTCTCAAGATACAGCAGGTTAAGTACCAATAGAACTGAAGGTAAAAAATACATGTGTTATTATAGATGGAGACTTAAACTAGAAGTATGTTCCAGACCACAGAGGACAGAAACCAGGGGGTCAAAAGTCAAAACCATTACTGTAGAAGTCATCTGTAAAAGTAAGCAAAAGATTAAATGTAACACATCTTGAATTAATTTAAACTCACAGGTCCACAGGAATTTATGTGATGACCCTGTAAAATTCAGGATAAATTCTAAAGCATTTGTAATAATGGATTTTAGAGGCCTATCTGCTCTATTAAGGCTTCAGTACATAGAGAACAAATATTTTATTTGGTTTAGGTTGGTTTCCCTAATACCTAGCAAAGTTTTTGACTTGAATAGTTGGTAAACATCTACTGAATGTCTAAAGCTGACTCTTACTAATAAATTATGTTCATCAATATTTAACTATAAAAGTGAGTTACTGTTTCATTAAAAATACAAAGTCCCAGTTGGGTTTCTTTTACAATGGAAAATTTTAGCTTTACAGGCATCCTCCAATATTATCAAAACCACCACCTGGTTTAATAACACAGTGAAAACAATTATAGTGAATGCATGAATTGTTCACAGGGTTAAGGTTCCACATTGCTTGTCTATTAATTAACTCTGCTAATTTATTCACTGGAAATGATTCACAAATTAGTAACTCAAAGTAAATGATACATATAGAATACAGAAATTGAGAAGTAGATTTGCAAAAAGATTTAAAATACATGTAAACATATGTACATTAAAGAAGTATCACTCTTAATGAACACACAAATTTTAAAATGCCGGAATTTTGTCAACTTACATTGTTTATTAGGGCACAGTTCAATCATTTATACCACTAAAATAAGCAAACAAAATACAACTATGGAAGGCATACATTTAGACAAATCATAGGCTCTAAAGATGAAAGACATGGAACAAACCTGACATTTTATTCAATTTTTGATATGTGTGATTAAAATAACAACTAAAGAGGAAATGTATTATTTACTCTGTCACTACTAAATTATGAAATTTAGCAACCTTCTTCAATTCATTCTATCTGGCTGGGTTAAGGAAGGAAAATTTTGAAATTTCAGTCACTGCCATAAAACTCTGAAGATGAGTATCATATCTTTATGAAAAATTATTTTGCAGTGAGGAATACCTATTTATTATGAATTGCCAAGCTTCTTCAGATAACAAATGATTTTCACTTTACTATTCAGGGCATGCCCCATATATACCCAACAGGTACAAATCTGATGGTCTAAGATAGGGCACATGTGAACAATTACTTGTTGAATAAAATGCACAGATATTCTTCTTCTCCTATCAAATAATTCTTTAAAGCTTCTTCCAAATGTCATTATCTGACTTATTAAAATTCAGTTTCACTCAAATTTTCAAACAAAGTGATGAGAGAACGTAAAGTACCTCTTTATAGGCTTGCAAACACTTGGTATTCATTTTCTGAGTCAGACAGCAGAACAGGAGATAGCATAATCACTTACCTGACATGCATTATAAAGAAGTTGGTGTTCCAGTTTTTTAATCCCTAAAATCTGCTGAAACATTTCATAGAGTTGCTCCTTGCTCAGAATAAGTTCAGACACAGCACTTAGGGCCATTCTGTTTGGTGGTTTACACAAGTCCTCTTCACCCCTGGAAATGGCGTCATACTTGGCTATCCAGGAACTCAGCACTGTCTCTTTGCTCAAGCCATCAATTTCTGGCAAACTCCGCACACGTTTCTCTATGTTTTTCTTAAACACCTCTCTGAAGTCATTGGCAGAACATCCTCCACTCTGAACCATTCTGGCCACTCGATCACTCTTCAGAAAAACCTGAAAACAAAACGAACAAACAAAAAAAAGCCCATTTACAATTAGGTAGGGCCACTAACACCAACTGCTTTTAGCAATCCAAGAGTTATGACACCAAACATTCTTCAGTGGTTCAAATGTTCTGTAAAACATGCTAACTACTGACAAAATGGAGGCTCCAAATCATCTCTCTTAAGATGCTGAAATATTTAGGAGAAAAAACAATGAGTTTTGAGGACCTCCTAAGATGATCTGTCCTTGACCTACAGACTCCCCACATGAAGGTCATAGGGGGACCTGAAGGTCATGTGGGGGGATCTCTGCAACTGATACCTTAAGGCTAACAGTGTGGTATGTCTTGTATCTAAGTCAATATCCTCCAGGTACAATCATTAATCACAACTCCTGCACAGCCGGGGGTGGGGTACAGCTGTTCCCATCCATGACTTCACCAGATCCCCAACTTCTCATACACTTCTCACAGCTGCGAAGAATCCATGATGGAAAAGCAAAATCTAAGAAACTTCTAGCTGTCCACGAATGCGAGGTAAGAAATAAAATACACACAATGACAACTAGGGAGAGAGACACTTGTGAAATGGGTAGGAAGAGATGGGTGACTAGTAGTAAGGTCATCCTGTGTGGGAGACATCAGACTTGGCTCAAATCTCTCCTTTCTTCTAAGCAAAGACCCAGCTATCAACAAACATCAGTCAGGATTCATCAAACATTGATTCTGTCATTAAAATTTCTATGAATCCTCTATAGGTCACATGAGACTGATTTTATTCCTGTTTTCTTCCTATAACAACAAAACATTCTTCCAAAGAGCCTGCAGGACTATTTAACATAGCCCCCATGAGTTCCATCTGTTGCTGAGACTTCTGGAAGACAAGTTAATATCAATCATTTTCCTAAGAACTGACTCAGGATACCGAGGTGCTCCTAAATCAACACCCCACTCCCTGTTCTCTGCTACTACCATGTCCGTCTGCATGTGGCCCAGCAGCACGCGCGGTCCATGCAAAGCAGCCCCAATGACTGCCATCCGAGCTACCGTGTCCTAAACCTTGTCCCCACTTGATTTCTCCCTTTTTCAGACCATTCATATAAAATGCTGTTTCCTATCTTTGTTCATTGGCCAGGGGAGATTCCTGACTTGAATATTTTGGTTGACTAACTTGCTAACATATGGCAGAAAGTGAAGAGGAACTAAAGAGCCTCTTGGCAAGGGTGAAAGAGAAGAGTGAAAAAGCTGGCTTAAAACTCAATATTCAAAACACTAAGATCATGGCATCCAGTCCCATCACTTCATGGCAAATAGATGGGGAAAAAGTGGAAACAGTGACAGGCTTTATTTTTTGGGGCTCCAAAATCACTGCAGACAGTGACTGCAGCCATGAAATTAAAAGAAGCTTGCTCCTTGGAAGTAAAGTCATGACAAAACTAGACCCCATATTAAAAAGCAGAGACATTACTTTGCCAACAAAGGTCTGTCTAGTCAGAGCTGTGGTTTTTTCAGTAGTCATGTATGGATATGAGAGTTGGACCATAAAGAAGGCTGAGTGCCACAGAACTGATGCTTTTGAACTGTGGTGTTGGAGAAGACTCTTAAGAGTCCCTTGGACTTCAAGGAGATCAAACCAGTCAATCCTAAAGGAAAACAATCCTGAATATTCATCAGAAGGACCGATGCTGAAGCTGAAACTCCAATACTTTGGCCACCTGATGTGCAGAGCCAACTCTTTAGAACAGATGCTGATGCTGGGAAAGATTGATGGCAGGAGGGGAAGTGGACAACAGAGGATGAGATGGTTGGATGGAATGGACTCAAAGGACATGAGTTTGAGCAAGCTCTGGGAGATGATGAAGGACAGGGAAACCTGGCATGCTGCAGTCCATGGAGTCGCAAAGAGTCAGACATTACTGAGCAACTGAACAAGAACTTATAATGGTTGTGACTTTTATAGCAGGCAAACATATGACACATATACTCAGTGTTTCCTTTTTTTTTTCAACCAGCTATGATTCAATTACAGTTAATTCTTAAGTCATAGGTATAAGAAGAGTTTATTTAGATCAAGGAAAATAAAATTAAGATACTTAATAGTGTATTTTACCTAAAAATGCCTTTAACTATTATACCTCTAAATACACCGGGTGTCTCCATCTCTTTTCTCCTCCTTATCTAAATGCACTGCCAATGTCAACTCACTGCTTTCCAGTCTGGCCTTCCATGACCCTGTCTCTGGCAGCTGGCACAATTTTGGAGGGTGCTGGAGGGACACTGGAGGAAGAGAGCTCTAGTTCTTAACTCTTTTCGTCTACCTACAGGCACGTGGTAGCATCCCTGGGGCAGCCTCTCTGCAGACCCAAGGCTGGCTGAGAGAGGCAGCCTCCGACTGGCAGGTTCCTGGGCAGTTGTGCGGAGTCTGCAGAAGGCAGACTCCCGTGGGTCCCACTGGTACGACACGGCAGTGAATGTCTCTGTAGGGCACACCCCTTCTTCTCCAGCGAGAGGTGGCCCCCAGCCTTTGGGCTGAAGGGAATGGGACCCTCCTCCAGACCTGTTGCTTCCCTGGGGG
This sequence comes from Cervus canadensis, assembly GCF_019320065.1. Classification (NCBI taxonomy): domain Eukaryota; kingdom Metazoa; phylum Chordata; class Mammalia; order Artiodactyla; family Cervidae; genus Cervus; species Cervus canadensis. The sequence goes on from NC_057388.1 coordinate 82,491,281, forward strand.
CCCTGCTACTCCTATATGCTTGCATTTTCCTTGCCCACCATAGCAAATCTCTCATTGTTTATAATACATCTTCCTGTTCAATTATTGTGTGGTTTCTGTCTCCGGACTGCACCATGATACAGAAATACTGAAATGTTACATGGAAGACTACTTCTAAGGGGAAGATATTTGAAAAGGAAACAATTTTTAAAAATGTAGTAATCATATAAAGCTGGAATGGCAAGATATTTTTCAAGTACAACATAAATACCTTATGACTGGCTTCAGAAAAACATTTAATTACTTTGGTATCTAATGCTTTTAGCTGGCAGGGGTTTCAGGGTTGTTTTTTTTTTTTTCCCAATCTCTTCTGTTTAACAGTTAGTATTAAATTCTACCAAGTCATCAAACAGTGTTTCTGAAGCAAGGGCACTGATGAACTTAGGTTTATAGAGTCTTAATTTCCCCTATAAAACCATACCTACACTCATACTGACTCAGTCCAATTTCATGTTACTGAATCAACATTTCCTAAGTGGTAACAATGTGTCAGGCACTTTGCTAAGAGTTGGGGACACAAACACAAGTGAACCAAAGACCTTGCTCTCAAACAGCTCTTACCACCTGAGAGAAAGGACATGCAGAAACCTAGAGGACTAAAGCTGTGCAAAGGGAGGGAAAGAAAAGCAAGTTATGAACCCTGTTATCTGGGGGGCAAGGTTGGGGAGGAGGGAAAAACAGGACAGAGACAAAGGGCCTGTGATCTGAATGACCTGGGGGTTGAGTAAGGAGAAAAGGGAGAAGAAAATACATTTCAGAAAAATAAAAGATAAAAAGCAAGAAAGTATAAAATCACAAGACCTTTTGAGGGAAACATAAGAATTTTTATACTCCAGGAACGTTCAATATAAGGGTGAAGGGAGCAAAAGTTGAGCCAACCAGACCAACAGAGACCAGATGGCCGAATGCAGTTTGTGCCAAGCCAGGACTCTGAGCCCTGCTGGAGGGTCAGGATGATGGCTGGGTAACCTCGTTGCTGAGACACTGAGAAGTATGGTTTAGACAAACAGCTGGTGGTGACAATCAGCCAGAACAGAGATTGGGATCGGCTACCCGAGAGCACAGGAGACCAGGCAAAAAGCATGAAGGCCTTGATCTAGGGCAAGCATCACGGGCTAGAGAGAGAGGCAGAAGGGAGACAATTAACACATCCTGATGAGTTCTAGGACGTGTAAAGGCACGGAAAACATGACGATTCAGTTTTTACTGGGGTGTCTGGATTCCACCAGCCACAGATAATTAAAGAATACAGGCAGAACAACATGTGGAGGGGAGGGGTTGCAAATGGTGGTGGGTAGATGGGGTGGGGGCACGGTCACCGATTATTAGTTTAGTTTTGATAATGTCCAGCTTTGAAAACCAAATAAACAGTACCAGAGTATGGAACAAAACTCTCTGAAACACCTACATTTAGTAAGTTGGCAGAAGAATGGGATCCAGGGGGAGGCGGGTTGTGTCACAGAAAAAGAAGGAAAAAAAAAAATGACACATTAGCAGCCAGGAGAGGAGACAGTCCTGAGAGAGAGAGAATCAAGTCCCACAAGGACTGGCAGAGGTTTGGTTCTACCACCGTCAGGTCACCTGTGGCAGAGAAGACAGATAAACAGTAGGGAGTGATCTGCAGCAGGAGACAACACCTTGTATCCATGTTAAGACAGCAAATATAAACCGTCCTTCTAGAAAACGTGGGTGAAAAGGAAAATGAGAGGAAGGGGAAAAGCTGAAACTGGGAAATGACATGTAGGCAATGAGGGAGACCAATCAGGAAACAAGGGCAGTGTGAGGTCTGGACAACAGAGAAGAGTGAAGTATGTCACTTGTGAGACTAGTATATGGAAGCCTACCATGGGCTCTCCCATCCTTGCCCAGGGTGGGGGTTGGGGGTGGATGTAAGCTGCTCTGAGGCAAGGAACTGAGGCTCTCCGTCTAACAGTCCTCTGCAGGCAGCCCAGAACCAAGGGAGCGGGCTGGAAAATGAATTCTTTAGGCCAGTTGAGCCACAGGGTAAGTGTGGTCTCATTGGACAGCTTGATGGCACCTTCACGAGAGACTCATGAGCTCTCCTTACACATCCCACTGACACCCTTAACTTAACAAACTTGGAATACGTGTAAATCTATTGCTGATTCATGTCAATGTATGACAAAACCCACTGAAAAAATAAATAAACAAACTTTGAATGGGATTCATGACTTTTTGCATTATTTGCTCACCCTCTGCCCAGTCTGCTTCAGTGAGTTATCAGTACCTCCCCCCTGCTTCTGGAGAGACCTGGAAACCATTCTTAACTCCACCATCTCCTCCATGTTTATTTCCCAACATACACCTTCTCACTGAACCCTGCTGATCCTACCCACTCCCAAATCCGTCTAAAATCCCTCCTCACCTCTTCATGCCCCTCACTGAGACTATGAGTAGCTGCCTCTTACTTGGCCTTCCTGCCTTGGAAATTTTCCTGACAGCCACTCTACTCTGATTTTCCCCAAGTTGTGCTCTTCACTGATATTAAAAAAAAAAAAAGTTATTTTTAGTCTGATCATTTAAATTCTTCTCCAGCTTAAAAATTCTTCTCTGATTTTCCACCAAAAGTCATCAGCAAGGCCTTTGAGGTCCTACACTTCAGCTGGTCCCAAACTACCTACCACTCTGGCTTCACTGCAAATGGCTGTCACTTAGTATCCACGCCCTGCCTCCACCATCTTTCCTTCAAACTCTTCACGCTGTCCATCTCACAACCCCCAAGTTACCTCTAAGCAGCTCTCCAGATCCCCACTAATGCCTTGAATCATCCATAAACTATGTTGTTTGTATGCAATCCTAGCACCCTTTCTTTTTCCTTCGAAGTCACTTTCTAACTATAATATTTAAATGTAAATTCTATTACATTTTACTCACATGAGGCTAAGTTCCATGAAACCAAATACAGTTTCACTCACCATTGTATTTGTGGCACTTAGTACTGGGTTGGTCAAAAAGTCAATTCAGGTTTCCCCACAAAATCCTACTTTTTGGCCAACCCAGTACCAGGGCAAGCAGTTAGAGAGGATCCACTGAATGAAAAAATGAGGGGGAATAAACAGTGTGGACGGTTAAACTAATAATTCAATCTTTCCCCTCCATGCAACTGTATAATTTAAATAGTTAACCAGTATGGTTTACTGAGTTTCAGTTATGTTTACAGAAGAAAGAAGTATAGGAAAGGGACCCTGTCCACATGATGGGAGAAGGAAAGACATCTCAGGGAAAGAGGCACAATAGGTGATGTCACAGAGAACCAGTTCAGTGAGAAAAATAAGGTGTATGCTGTCTCAAAACCATACTATTATCTAATTCTCAACCTGTGCTGTTTTTGCAAAGATGACAGTTTTAAGTTTTTCAGATGTTTTAAGTTATGAAACTGTAACGATGATAGGTTTAGTCTCATTAGGTTGCAACTGTCTTGATTCTTGTGCCCTTTCATAATAATACTTGTCAAGTTAAAGGCAGGTAAAGTGTGACCCTGGGCCGAGGCTAGTCCCAGTTACTCGTTTCTGAGTCTAGGGTGCCTTCCTCTCTAATGAAATTCTGTCTGAAGAACATGTAACCGGGGGCCATCCTGGCACAGAAGTGGCTTCAGGAATTTAGTTTACCAACACACCCACTGATAAGCAGATTTTGTCTCCCCAGAGCTCTTCATATATTATCTCCTTTCATCCTCATCATCCCTGTGCCTTATTTCAGTATCAGTCTCTTTGACAGATCAAGTGGGTAGGCAGAGAAGGGACCAGCCAAAGATCACAGTTACTGGGAGAACAGAGACTGAATCCCCACCTTTGGAATTTAAAAGCAACATCCGTTTACTTTTTCTTCTTTCCCACTCTTCCACCCCACCATACCCATCCTCCTCCTACCAAGGGCTCACCCCAAGAGCCATATAGTATGCTGGCCAACACTTATGGAATTACCAACCACTGACCTCCTTCTGAAAAAGCCACTGAACACACCAATTCAGCATGGCGGGGTGAGGGTGGAGGTGTGACGGTCCTGACATCAGAAAACTAACATAGTACGCATGCTACCTTTCTCCACATCTTAGGGACCTTTAACTTGTACATGGGTCCTCTGATTACCACCAGCTGCCACCCTTCTCATTCACCTGCTTAGTTTATAAACCAAAGAAGTTACTATCTTCAAGTCACGGTGAACCAACAACAAAACTGAAATGTGTTGACTGCAACAAGCAGCTATGTCTGCAAAGGCTAAGTGTGCTCAGCTGTCCAAATAAAACTTCAAATACACTTTTTTTTTTTTTTTTACAAAAGTACTTACTGTTCACATATTGCTTTTGATCTGAAACATGCATTGCTTCTTGATTCAAAAGGATTGTATAATGATGAGAAAAACATTATCTGCTTGCCAAATCATTGTGGCTATCTATGAGATGGTTCCTGGGAAGGCTGCCAACATGTGTTCAGCCAGGAAAACACTGAGAAAGAACAAGAGCCCCACTTACAAGAGATGTCTTTTTCTCCTTAATAATGACAAAGAAAACACTGTCTAATAATTTCAATAACCTATGTGGCCCGTGGATAAACCCTTTCTTCAGCTATTTTTCAGGTGTTATCAAATCCATGATCATTTTTTTTTGTAATAGGGATGAATTTAATTATACTAGATATCAAATAATTCCCAGTTTTCCAGCATTAATACCATTATTTCTTATCAGGTCACTTCTCATGCCTAAAGCTAGTCAACAGATTATTCCCTGTTGGCACTATATAATTACAGGAGTACCATCCATCCAAGTCTCCCTCAACCCATCTTTCCAGCATTCTCTTCCACTGCTCCCAAGAACATACTTTCTGTTCCAATAAAGAAAAATACTTAACCTCTAACAGTCTCCACCCCAACAGCACATCCATTTGTTCCACAAATATTTAACAAAACATACTCCATGTTGGGCAATGTGCTCAGAGCTGGGGATTTACTGGTGAGCAAAATGGTATAGGTTTGCTGCCTTCATAGAACTTATAGTGGAAGAAACAAACTACAGAAACTAAAATGACTGTGGGTTGATGAATGTTACTGAGAACTGAGCATTTTTGGCATGATGAGACTTTGTAGCAAGGCTGTGAATCTATTTGAGGAAGTCACAGAGCTTCCCTGAGGAGGTGAATGAGGGATGAAGACCGAGAAGAATCAGTTGAGACATGAGGGGAGGCCAAGGGACAGTGGGGGTGAGTGGGACACAGCTGGTCTCAGGGGGCTTTGGTGGAGGGAATGGACCTACAGTGATGAGACAGAAGGGACCAGCTTTGTAAGTCCTCGAAAGGTGTCTAGGCTTTATCCCCAGAGCATGGAATACCATCCAAATGCTCAAGTCAGGGAGTCCCATGAGAAACACTGCATTTGAAAACAGCTGAAATTTATTCTAGGGGCTTTATATATATTAACCTTCAAACATAAAGTAGGTGGTGGTATCTATTTTAAAGGTAAGAAACTAAAGCACAGAGACGTAAAGACACTTGTCTGAGGTCACACAGCCAAACTGTAGAGGAGTGAAAATTTAAGCCTAGACCATGCAATCAAATGTGATGATTTATCAACTTATGGCTCATTAAACTGAAGGGGAGAAAGAAAGGAGCAGACAGAATGAAGAGAATCAGGCAGAATATACTCCTGTCATTCTCTCCTCTGTGATGCTGTCCACAGTTTATGCCACATGTTCATTCTGGGCCTTCTTAGCACTGTCCATTCTCTCTGAGGGTAGGAAACACACCCGTCCTCGAGTGAGCAAATTCCGTACGGCATCACTGTATCTCTTTCCTGCTTAGACAATGAACTTCACTAGAACCGCACCTTTAAAAAGCCTCTGTACGGTATGGTATCATTTGATAGGGAAATTTCGAAGAAAATAATGAGGTCCCCGTAGTCCTAATGGATTTTGGAAAGTTATTAAATCCAAATGGGGGTGTTTTGACCAGTGTGGGATGAAGTTTTCACTGATTCAATGTAAAGAAATGAACACTGAAAGTAGTTTTAATAAAGCTAAATTTATTCCATATATTATTTGTAGAAATCATAGATACAAGTCACTTCTCTGTAATACAATGCTGTTAACAGTAGATGGTAGGTTAGTTTTGTTTGCTTTGTAGTGGTTCATGACCTTTCTTGGCAAAAAATATTTGATCTTGGTGGTTTTTTCTTTCTTCCTTTCTGATCCATGAATTTTCAAGGTTTAGAAATCACTGCTTTAACCAATCCCATTCCCTTCACATGTGTTAAGAAACTGTAACTTAAAACTGACAGCAAACTTAAAAAAAAATATATATATATATATATATACATATAGGTAAGTGATATGTCTAGACCTTTATCTATAAACTAGGAAGCAGATGCTCTCAAAAGATCCTGCCTTATAGCTCACCTAAATTCCTTATATCAACTCTAAAGCCCTTAAAGGAGATCTAAACCCCTTAAACTACCAAAGGCTTCTCTGTCTGTGGTAGGAATTGAGATGACTTTACATTTAGATGAACTTAAGTGTGATTTGAAAAGTATAAAAAAAACTCTTTTTTTTGGGAAAAAATATGCATGCTATTCCCATCATCAATATTACAAATTTTTATAAAGCTTTTTTCTTCTAATATCAGCTAATAGCAGATCCTTTAGTATTCCTTTATAGGTATTTTCCAGCTCAATGATTAGTTTAAATCTCCCTAAGCTGATGAAGAAAATCTCCTTAACCCTGTAACTACAGAGCAAGAAACGAAGTCTACCAAGTCACTCAATCCAAGCACAAATAAAAACAGAGAAGCATGATGGCTGACTACTAGCCGGGCTTCTGATCTGTACAGACTGAAAGTCTTAAGGGCAAAAAAGGTCAATTTCTGTATGCATATATACAGTGAAAGAAAGGCATCACCCTCCCACTTTCCAACCCATTCCCTCACTCTTCCCCTGTTTCATAGTATTATAGAAAATTAAAGAAAACTTTGAAAGCTCCTTAAAGAAGGTTGAGCACTGAAAACTGATGCTTTTGAATTGTAGTGCTAGAGAAAACTCGAGAGTCCCTTGGACAACAAGGAGATCCACTCACTCAATCCTAAAGGAAATCAGTCCTGAATATTCATTGGAAGGACTAATTCTGAAGCTGAAGCTCCAATACTTTGGCCACCTAATGCAAAGAACTGACCCATTGGAAAAGACCCTGATGCTGGGAAAGATTGAAGGCAGGAGAAGAGGAGGACAGAAGAAGAGATGGTTAGATGGCATCACCGACTTGATGGACATGAGTTTGAGCAAACTCCAGGAGATAGTGAAAGACAGGGAAGCCTGGAGTGCTGCAGTCCATGCAGTCACAAAGGGCTGGACATGACTGAGCAACTCAACAACAAGGGAAAGTTCACAGGTTGAGCTGCTTTCTTCTGCCTATATTATGGACAGGTTTGCTTGGTTTGGGATTTTTTTTTTTTTTTTGCCATTATAATAATATAGAAAATAAAATTTTAAAATGTGTATTACTTTACAATCTTAGTATCTAATATTCATTAAATCCTTAAAATCACTTATTTTCATTGTATGGAAGAAACTGTGGTTCCCAGGTTTACAATATTCCAATTTTGTGCAGAGCTTCTTATCTCACCCTCATGTCTGCTGCACTGCTCTTGGCCACGAAAGCGTGTACCAAAACCCAGAAGGAAATCAGACCTGAGTGTTCAACGTGTGACACAAGCTGAGAGACTGAGCCATACTGGGTCAGTTTCCTCCCTGGTGGAATAGGAATAAATATCACTTTTTCTCACACAGTTTTTTGAGTATTACGTGAAATAATACAGTAAAATATGCTCTTAATCAGTTATGCAAACCGTGAATCTGTGAACCTATGCCAGCACCCGATCGTTACCTGTCCCTCAACAAGTACAGAGAGTATGTCTTTAGAAACTTGCAGTGATGAGACATTGCCCTGACATTCCTGTACCCTATTTTATACCAACATCCTGTTACGAAAATGTGCAAACATACAGAAAAACTGTAGCGGTTTGAAAATCACTGATTTAACCAATCTTATTAATAATGTGAAGAAACCATAAGTTAAAATCAACAGCAAACAATCTCTTTTGTTCTGAAATTTAGTTCCTGCCCTGTTTTCACAAATAACATTTTTTAAATTTATTTTTTATTGAAGGATAATTGCTTTATAGAATTTTGCTGTTTTCTGTCAAACCCCAACAAGAATCAGTTTTTCTTTCACGTAACTATCTGTCTTCTCCATTGACTCAAATTATTTTCATTATATATTTCAGAGTTAGTGAAATACACGATCTTGTGTTTTAACAAAATAATCCACAATGGATTGAAAATAATATGAGTCCTTTGCTGCAGATACATCATCAAGAAACTTTTCTGAGAAGATGTTGACACAGAAATTGGGAGAAGATATTTCTAAGAATCAAATTATATTTTCCACAAGACTATCAGTGCACTGGAGAATAAGCTACTGCCCTTTCAGACGGCAGCTAAGAAAACATGAATCTTGAGGACTGCAAGTCATTTACTCTTGATGAGCCAAAAGCCTACAAGCAGACAAAGTTCCAAAACTAAGAAAGAATTTCTGGAAAGTAAATCAATCTTAAAAGCAAACATTCTTTAAGTCAAAGAAAAATGAACCCCACACCTTTTGAACCACATCTCCCTGGCAAGTAACGACTCTTAATAAAAAACGTGTTGGATGAGTTCTGCAGTTTGTACTGTGTAATTATTTGTTTTTCCACCAGATGGCAACTATGGGTGGAATAATGATATTTTTTAATCTCAGAATGTGATTTCCAGGATTGTGCAAGACTTCAAAGGTATAAATCCAATCACCCTTTTAGAGCTTGAATTCTCTCACCACCGTGGCCACCACCATTAAAACGACATCCAAACCACCAAACTCCTTTAGGGAAGAGAAACCCTCAGTTCACGGGGGGACAATACACTGTGTGTGCATGCTTGCTAAGCCAATTCAGTTGTGTCACTCTGTGAGACCCCATGGTCTTTAGACTGCCAGGCCCCTCTGTCCATGGGATTCTCCAGGCAAGAATACTGGAGTGGGTTGCCATTTCCTTCTCCAGGGGATCTTCCTGACCCAGGGATCAAACCCATGTCTCATGTCTCCAGCATTGGCAGGCAGGTTCTTTACCACTAATACCACCTGGGAAGCTCAACCTGTCTATGGACAGGACCAACTACCAGAAAGTCCTTTGTTTCCACACGTAGCTGTCACTTTCTCACCTACTTCTTACCTCCATAATAGCAGAGACTATCTAAATTCTCCCCAAGGCCATTCTTCAGGTTTTAACACAGCTAACACTGTCTTAGGAAATGGCAACCCACTCCAGTACTCTTGCCTGGAGAATCCCATGGAGGGAGGAGCCTGGTAGGCTACAGTCCATGGGATCACAAAGAGTCGGACATGACTGAACGACTTCACTCACTCACTCAACACTGTCTTCAGCCTTCCAGGTTAAACACCCCTCAGGTGATAGGGGCTCTCCTGGCACACACTCCACTTTTTCTCTGTTCTAGCACAGGACCCTTGTTCCTCTCAGCCCTCTGCCCAAATATTCCTCTTCTTGACAAAACTTCCTCTATTTAAAACTGCCAACTCTGCCTCTGACAATTCCATCCTGTTTTGTTTTCCTACACAGCACTTACAACTATTCAATAAATTATATTTATTATAATTTCTTTCCAGTAGAAAGAAAGATCTGAGGGTGCTGGGTTTACTCGCCCCTGTGCTTCCAGGGCAAATCAATATTTAATGAATGCATGCATGAAGTGCTTCACCAGTGACTATGCCATATGAGTAAAATCTGTTAACGCGAAAAGGACAGCAATTCTAGTTACAGAAGCAATGCTTCTATTAACGCAGTGTGTTGTGTGTTAGTCATTCAGTCGTGTCTGACTCTTTGCAACCTCATGGACTGTAGCCCCATCAGGCTTCTCTGTCCAAGGAATTCTCCAGGCAATAATACTGGAGTGGGTAGCCATTCACCTTCCTGACCCAGGGATTGCACCCTGGTCTCCTGCATTGCAGGGACATTCTTCACTGCCTGAGTCACCACGGAGGTCCATTGATGCATTAGGAAAGGCCCAACACCTTGAGATGAACTGCTTAGATGCTCAATGACTCATCTTGCACTTACTTTCAGCTACAATTTTGAAGACACTGACTCTCCCTCCAGTGTTTATGAAGCTGGTTTTATGGCCCAAACCTAAGAATTTATGTTTTTTTTTTTTCTTCTGAATTCCATGTATAGCCCACTGTTTTTGTATGTTGAGTTATTTTCAGACCTGTAGTGAATGAAATGGAGAAGGAAATGGCAACCCACTCCAGTATTCTTGCCTGGAGAATCCCAGGGATGGGAGCCTGGTGGGCTGCCATCTGTGGGGTTGCACAGAGTCGGACACGACTGACGCAACTTAGCAGCAGCAGCAGCAAATGAAAGAAAGTGAAAAGTGAGCTCCTCCATCCATCCATGGGATTTTCCAGGCAAGGGGACTGGAGTGGGTTGCCATTTCCTTCTCCAGGGGGATCTTCCCAACCCAGGGATGCATCCCTGGTCTTCCGCATTGTAGGCAGACGCTTCTACTGTCTGAGCCACCAGGGAAGTCCAGGATGTAGTGAATAGGTGGTGTGAAATACTATCCTTTCCAGTGTGGGCTGCCTAGTCCACTGCATGGACTGCACAAGCTGTTTCAGCTTCTCAGTTTTTTCCTAACCTTCTACTGTGAAATTCATAAGCTATCTACTATCTATTCATTTCCTTACAACTCTCTTGGCAATGTGATAGTGGTGGTAAAGAAACTGGAACTGGAAGAGGAAAGGAGCAAGCATTAATGCACAAGCTATGCATAAAAACCTGAAATGCACCTAAATGTGTGTCTTGGAAAATTTAACAACTCTTATTTGTGCAGGGTTTTAAAATTTACAATTATTTTCATTTACATTATTTCTATCTGACTACAATTGTGTGATGCATCCGTTTCTGAGAATGAACTGACCCTCTGAGACAGGAGAGGTTCTTAAACTTGAATGTCCATCAGAATCAAATAGAAGACTTGCTAAAATAGATTCTGGGTCCCCCAGAGTGTAGGTCTGAAGTGGGGCCTGAGACTGTGTAGTTCCAACAACTATATGAGTTCAGGTGAAGCTCATGCTCCTGGTCTGACGACCACTGTTCCGAGATGTTCTGCCCTGGGGCAAGGATATGAGTGTGCCGGTCATTGGATGGAAAAGCATGGTGTTCTTTTCAATAGGGCAAGTGTGTGTCCAAGGCCCGAACTTCTGAAACAAACTGATGTTATTAGAACTATAAAAAATTTCTTTTTTGCCCCTTTCCAACTTCAGAGGAAAGGAAGGATATGGAAAACCCCTCTGACTAAAGTTTTTACATGAGGGAATGACTAGTTTTCAGCATCAGTACCTCTAATTGGGAGTGGCCATTCCTAGAGCTTAATTTTCCTTTTTCACGCAATCAGATGTACCCTTCCCACACCCTCGTCTACCCACATGCCTCTTTCCTAATTACACTGAGATCTCATGAGTTACTACTTTAACCCCCTCCTATTAGCACTTTCAGAGCCTATAGTTAGGATTTTTCTTCTAAGGCCCAATCCTTCAAGTCCTCAACATTAGACTCACATAAACATGTTCTCCATTACTTAAACACTAGCTTTTCAAGCTACCTGTAGTGTAGTGGTAAAGATCAGGAGCTGTGGAACCAGACTGAGTTCAAATACAGGCTCTGCCACATGCTGACTGTTTAACTCTGGGCAAGTTACTTAGCCTGGCTGGGCCTCAGCTTCCTCTTCTAAAGAATGGGGGTATTGATAACACCTACCTCAGAGCTCCTGTTTGGATTAGTGGGTTTCTACGAAGCTTATATAATGGTAAGTGTACTGTGGCTCTTGTTATCAGTACCACTTTCATCATCATCTTGACAATCAGCAGCTTTACCCAGGCTGCCACACATTTTTGACAGAAGAAGTCCTATTACTACAACTTTGCAAATGGAGATATGGGTTCAAAGTAGTAACATTAAATTCCATTTAACAGTAAATTACAATTAATGTGAAAGTAAACAACAGGTGAATTGTCTCATTAATAAATTACTACAATTAAGCACTTAGCATATGTCATGTCTTTTGCTGTATTTTACCTTACTTCATTAGCACAGACCTATACTTTGAGCCATGTAGTAAAGCACCTGTAAGTTCTTTGGGTTCCTCAAATTCAGCATACTAAAAATTGGAACTCCCCTTCTACCCTAAACTTGCTTCATCTATATTTTCTACTTCAGTGAATGATATCGTCACCTCCTATCGGCCCAGGTTAGAAATCAAGGAGTCATCCTTAACTCTTCACTTCTCCTCAACTCCTTCTGGCCCACCCCCTTCTCTTCTGCATTCACTGTGTGTTGCTAAACTGAAGATGAAAATTATGGGTAGAGGTAAGTTTTGAAATTACTGCTACTTTGGTCAGTAAGAAATGAAGAAGAAAATACCTATCAGCAAATAAAATCAAAGAATATTCTCTGGGACATGACCCATGCTTTGATTCATCTCACCCAATTCACCTACTGTTTTTGTTCATATTTTCACCTTATCAACTCCTGGGTTATTGCAACCACCTCCAAAATTCCTGTTCTTCATTTTCCTTAATCAAAATTCTACATGACACTCAAACTTCTTTAAAATACACCCGTTGTTCACTGTTTCTTCCATGAGAATGCCCCTTTCCCCACCGAGCAGTTCCATTTCAAACGTTTTTTCCTTATTTAAGAGCTCCTTGCTTCTCTAGTTGAAATCCACTCCTCCATGCTCCCAAAAATCTTTATCAGTTTCTCTCCATGAAATGTAACCCTTTATAACTTGATATTTAGATGTTTACCTACGTATTTTCCAGGAAAATGACAATAAGTAAATCTGAAGGAATCCGAGGATGAAATTAGGAACCCAACTAATATAAAGGCCTTTTGGAACAGCCTTATTTTTGGCAGTGGTTCTCAAACTTGTCACGTTGGGAACACCTGGGTACCCAGTACCTGGGCCCTATCCCAGAGGTCTTGGGTACAGTCAGGGCACTGAGCATTTTAAAAACTCTCCAGGAGGCTCTGATGTGTAGCCAAGGCTGAGAAGTAGTGGTCTGTGGAGGAATAGAAATAGCTGAGATTAATATAAGAATTTTTAAACAGAAGTAAAGAGCTGGTGGATATCAATAGAGACAACTCAGGGTAGGTGAATGATACTATAGGAAAAAAAGTGTGGAAAACAAGGAATTTGGTAGCACTTGGTACACAGAATAAGACTGAAATGTCTTGCAACTGGTTCTAGGCTGAAGCTGGAGAAGATGAGATGGGATGGGAAAGGATGGTTAGGGGCAACTCTGCTTGGAAAGAGAACAAAGAGCAAGTGGTAGGAAGTAAGGTCAAGCGGATTCAGAGAAGGAATGCTGAAGAAGTTGCCATTAAGTTGGGAAGTTTTTAGAACTGACAGAACTTACATGGCAGCAATGAAAGTGGAAGTGTTAGTCACTCAGTCTTATCGGACTCTTTGTGACCTCATGGACTGTAGTTCACCAGGCTCCTCTATTTGTGGAATTCTCCAGGCAAGAATACTGGAGTGGGCAGCCATTGCCTTCTCCAGTGGATCTTCCCAACCCAGGGATAGAACCTGGGTCTCCTGCATTGCAGGCAGATTCTTTACCGTCTGAGCCACCAAAGCAGCAGCAATAGAGCTGCTGAATTAGGAGATAAATGTTACTGATGTAGGAATGTTCCCAAATCAGCTACCCTGGTCGTCAACAATGAGGAGAAAATTTCCTACCAGCAGCTGAAATCAAAGAAAACATCCCAGAGGCCTGACAAAAATGACAGCATAATTGTAAAGACAGGTGTTATAAGCTGTGGTGCTGCTATTAAAAAAAAACAAAAGGGACATTTTGGTTGTGAGGTTATGATATTTGAGCTTAGTATATACATTAAGGAGATCAAACCAGTCAATCCTAAAGACAATCAGTTCTGAATATTCATTGGAAGACTGATGCTGAAGCTCCAATACTTCGGCTACTGGATGCGAAGAGCTGACTCATTAGAAAAGACTCTGATGCTGGGAAAGAGTGAAGACAGGAGGAGAAAGGGATGATAGAGGATGAGATGGTTGGATGGCATCACCGACTCGATGGACACTGGGTATGAGCAAGCTCTGGGAGATAGTGAAGAACAGGGAAGTCTGGTGGGCCTCAGTCCATTGGGTCACAAAGAGTTGGACACGACTGAGCAACTAAACAACAAATATATGCTGAAGTATTATAAAGTGTACAAGTGTTGTAGAGTGTAAAGTGTACATACAACTCTAACACCCGTGCCCAGGAACCAGATCATGTCTCTAACTTAAAGTACATTACTCAACCCCTCTTCTCCCCCCCAAATTCTAACAGTTTAGAAAACTAGGTATGCATATTTCTGTATTAATAATTATAATAACCCATAATCCTTATTTTTCATTACTAAACAGCAAACATTAAAAAAAAGAAGTACAAAAACCAAACAAATTCTAAACTATAGAAACTAGTGCTCACGGTAAATGATGGAGCAGGAACTTCACAGTATCAATGTGTAAAGGCTTCCTCTTTAATGCTTCTTCAAACTCTGATCCTTTCTCCCACTTGTTCATGCAAGCTGCTTCAAAAACCAGTGAGTTGTGTGATAGAAGAGAACACTTTCATGTGTTTAATGTTCAGTTCAATCACTCAGTCATGTCCGACTCTTTGCGACCCCATGAATCGCAGATGCCATCCAGCCATCTCATCCTCTGTTGTCCCATTCTCCTCCTGCCCCCAATCCCTCCCAGCATCAGGGTCTTTTCCAATGAATCAACCCTTCCCATGAAGTGGCCAAAGTATTGGAGTTTCAGCTTCAGCATCAGTCCTTCCAATGAACACCCAGGACTGATCTCCTTTAGGAAGGACTGGTTGGATCTCCTTGCAGTCCAAGGGACTCTCAAGAGTCTTCTCCAACACCACAGTTCCAAAAGCATCAATTCTTCAGCACTCAGCTTTCTTCACAGTCCAGCTCTCACATCCATATATGACCACTGGAAAAACCATAGCCTTGACTAGATGGACCTTTGTTGGCAAAGTAACGTCTCTGCTTTTTAATATGCTATCTAGGTTGGTCATAACTTTCCTTCCAAGGAGTAAGTGTCTTTTAATTTCATGGCTGTAATCACCATCTGCAGTGATTTTGGAACCCCAAAAAATAAAGTCTGACACTGTTTCCCCATCTATTTCTCATGAAGTGATACTATGCTTAAATACCATCAGAAATGCCAGATCCTGGCTCACTAAATCCTTTGAAATACATTACTGTAAATATTATGACTGACCAACATCTCTCTAAAGGATGACTAGAGTAAATCTATAGCCAAGAAACAGGGATGCATACTATAAACATACTGTGCCTTTTAATATGAGGCAATACTTATGATTTACTGTATAGGTAAACTCACCTGTAGCTTCATTCAATAAGAGGTCAAAAGTGCTTTAGAATCATTTTCATGTCAGTAAATATTAAGTCCAATTCATCCCCATAATAAACAAGTGTTATTTTTATGAGTGTCAAGCCCCCTACCTAGTGAGGCGAGCATGGGGAATCAATTACCAGAGACATGCAAAAATATATACAAAGGAGAAATGCAAGAGAAATTCATATGACACTGGTATTAGGGGCAAAATAATTCATATTATGTTCCCATGCCATTATGGTAAAATACATTTGCATCACTAGTTATAAGAGAAAATGGTATAGCCCAAGGAATCGGTATAAAAAACTATTACAATGGATAATACCTGACATTTGACACAGCAGTGCTATTTCCAGGTTCTGGTTATTAAACCCAGAGTAAAAGTGGTTTATTGATCTGTTTACAGCATTCTAAAGACAAGGATTAAAACCGCTGTTTTGTTCTGACATATGAAACAGCTAGGCAAAGAAGTCAGGCCGCTGTCTGCCGCCTGCTAGGCACTAAAGCAATCATAGCTCCTGAGTTCCCTGATGGGACCCTTTCCTTCTCTGTTTCAAACTGACTCTATGTTCTAATCAACAACCCTTGAAAATTCTCAAATCAAGATCATAAGCACACTGTGTTCAATGTTTGATGTCCACATTAACAAAGAAATGCTTGATTACAACAGCATATTCATGCCAATTTCTCACACATGAAGGTAAGTCAGATCTAAGATGGACAATAATGAATAAAGTGGAGGCAAGGGGGAGAAAGGAGAAAATGTGTGTAGTGGAAAGACGGATAGGACAATTATATCAGTGTGAAGAGCAAACAACAAATTCCTCAGGTGTTAGGTCTAACACGGAACACACACTCCACATGAATTTGCCAGGAGTACACAGGATGGTAATAACGTGAGAACCCTGGGTCTGGGGACTGCCATCACCTGGCCATCTGCCTAGTTTTTTTCTGTGTCTCAGTTCTCCCTGGTCTTAGAGGAATGTACTTCTTCCTTTAAACAGTCTTCCTTGGCATTGCAGTTAGAATCAACTACTGCCTTCCTGCCTGGCTGTGCATTCCGATATTGCTAGCACACAGCAGCTCACAAAATTCCTCTTAATAGAGCTCTCTCTAGGGTTCTACAAGAATTCAAATCCCCGTGTCAGCCTTGGAGAGTTCAAGGCTCGTCTGCAAAATTATCCATGCTAAATTGTGATACTAAATCCTGCCTGGGCTAAAAATTAAACTTTTGTTTTATCAAAGTGATTTGGGATGAAAATTTTCAGGATTAAGTTCCCATTATTTTGTGTGATTTGGATAAACATTCCAGTTTTTCAGATTAACACATAATAATTACATTATTTAAAAAATAATTATTATTCATTTACTCAAATATTTGAGTCAGACATTGTGCTGGATCCTGGGAATACAGAGTGAACAAAACTAACAATCCCAGCAAGTCATAATAACTTCTACATTCTAGTTAGTACTTATCTACAAAATAATCACAGTTAGTGTTTTATTTAATTGCAAAAAATTAACTAGGGAGTGGGGTAGGGCGTAAGTGAAACAAATACACTATAACTAACCACAGGACTTCTTTAAGTCTTTCTATACATTATGAACATGTAACAATTATGATTAGCAATACTCCGTGCTGAAACATCTGCTATTCCCTTAAAGAGTGCTGGTATTTTAACTCTAAAATTCCTATCACCGTATATACACAGATCACATAAAATGTACTAATGGCTTGAACAGAATTATGTGTCAAAACAGTACAATTCCATACAGCAAAAATTTCACGCCAAGAATGAAGAGAACACAGCACAATGATTTTCAAGTTAGCATATTGTACTAAAAATATCGAAAGATAAATTTTATTCTCCCTAGCTTATAAAAGTTCATTTATGTTTTTCAAATTTCATTGATGGTTTCTGTATTATAAGGAACATATAAATATATTAACAATTTTCCTACCAAAATAAAGCCCAATATATATGCAAAAAAAATTCAGGAATAAATTTTGTCCTTGGTTGGGAATTCCCTGGCAGTCCCGAGGTTAGGACTTAGTATTTTCACTGTGGTGGCCCGAGTTCAATCTCTGGTCAGGTAACTAAGATCCTGCAAGCCACATGGGGTGACCAAAAAAAAAAAAAAATTCATGTGCACATAGAAATAAATGTAAATATTCACAGGAGCAACATACACTGACAAAAAAATTACATTTAGTAAGGGTGAGAAACAGGAAAAACAAAAACAAAAAAACCCTGCTAGGACTTCTCTTTTTTTCTGAGACTTGACAAATGCAGAAAATTACCAAAGTAACAACAACAACAAAAAAGACACGAAAATCACACTTTGGACAAACTGCTTGTCAGTATTTAGGACCTGATTTCACAAACAGGTTGAATTCAGTTCCTCGAAGGCCATGCGGTCAAGGCGGAGGATGGATGTCCGCTGCTACTGAATTAGACCGGCCGACGTCCTGAGAAGGAAGGGGCTCCTCCTCCTCCACATGCGTCACTTTATCTGACCTTCCTGAAGGAGGAAATTCATTATTTGTGCCCTCTTCACTAGATGACAGGATATCAGCCAATTCGTTGGACATTAGGACTTGTAAGGGCTCTGTTCCATCTTCAACATCCATCTGAATCCCCAAAGCTTTAAGAATATCACATTTGCACATGGGGCACGTCCCATGGGCTAAGATCCAGGGGTCAATGCAATTCTTGTGGAAAAAGTGTTTACAGGTCAGAATACGAATTGTATCGCTAGGCTTATAGAGTTCAAAGCAAACTACGCAGCTATCTCCATTGGCACTTACTTCCTTGTCCCCCTCTTTCAGTATCCGAACCTGAAGCTGGCCAAATGCTTTCTTGAGATCATTTGTTAACCGCTGCCACCTCCGGTTCTGAATCCTTGCTACCCAAACTCTTCGAATATGATAAAAGATGAAATACACTAATGTAGCGGTTGTGACGATCACAAAAGAGACAAAATAGTGATTCATCCAGATGATGTGTTTTCTTCCCACCTCGATCATGACGGTCACGTGAACGCCCTTCTGAATTAAATGCAAAATCTCCATGCCTTTTAAGTTACCAATCATCACCACAACAACATCTTCAAATACCTGATGAGACATGGGAAAGACCTGATTGCCAGTTCCTGGGAAGTTATAGATGATCACTCCACTGGCTCCATTCTCCACCGCCACCTTGATCTTCTGGGTGAAGGTACAGCTTCCCCGTTCGACAAGGGCGAGCCATGTCTGCGAGTTCTTCAACTTCCTGAAACTGGTACTGGGGCTGCAGGCAGTTTGTGTTTTTCCCTCTGGAGGCAGGATGACCCCCACCACTCTCTTCAAAGTGGAGCTCCTTCCAAACACGCCAGTCTCCCCCAACTCTGACAACATGCGATTCCCAACATGAAACGATATGTTCATGTAAGCAGTCCACACGGCGCTGGTTCTGCAACAGTGCTGGCTAAGCAGCCAAAGGAAGCTGAATTTCATGAGCCAGGAAGAGGCAGCATTGTTTCTCTGAGTGCCAACCTTGAGTAGATGCATCTCTCTCTCTCTGCTTAAGTGACTGAAGAACCAACCCAACAAAAAGATGTGGTTTCCACATCTGTTGACGATCAATGTAAACTATTAAAATGGAAAATACCTTCTGGGTGAAAACAAGTTCCACTGTCTTCCAGCATGTTTTTGTAAGAAATTCTTAAAGAAGTTTTATGAGTTTTGGATTTTTTTTTTTAAGAGGGAGAAAGAGGAAAACTTTAGATTGAAAAAAAAAAAATCCCAGTCTCACTACTGTAACTCTAGATACTGTTTACTGTTGGGTGATATGATTATGACATAAAAGACAACACAGCCAATTAGGTAAGAGCTTAGAGCATGCTGTGTATTTATTGGTTGAATGCTTTGAATGCTGCTATGGGTAATTTCAATGTTACAGGACAGATTCAGCCCTTGAGTTACATGTTATGTTACCAGGTATCACATTAAACTAAAAAATATAAAAATTATATAATGCATGTATTTTAAAACCTGAATACACATGCAAGATAAACCATACAATTAACACTTTCCTTCACAGTTAGTGAAGTGAATATCTGTTACAAAATGCCAAGTTTAACCATGAATGTTAATTAAAAATTAGCACTATGACTAGATATGGGGTAGAAGTGGTGAATAACAGTTTTTAACTCATGTTTTCACTATACAATATATTTTTTTAATCTAGCATGTAAAATTTTGAACTTTATTTAACAAAGCTTGGTCAGAAGTTTGTTGGATCCATTTGGTTTTAATTTTTAAAAGCAGGGTATCCCATTCAATTTCTTCAGCCTCACTACCCTCACTTTTGGCAGCACTAAACACAGAAAAGACCAATGTCATTTCTCTGCAGACCTTGACATCTGTTAGTAGCTTAACAACATTTTGAGGAAAGAGGAGGACAAGTGTAGGGAAAAAGATTAAATATAGCAATATTAGTTTACCACAGTTTACTCTGAACGAAAATGCAGCTATAGATTTTAGAAAGACAAACTTTGAGGTCCTCACTTAAATTTAACCACTGACATCAGTGACTGTTAAAGGTCATAGAATCTTTTAACAAAATGTTTGCCTAAATCAGCAAACATCCTTGGTGGAAGACCCCACATACACTTAGTTCTGCCTGTATTTTTGCTACACTTAGGCCAAAAGCACAATATAACTTCAAAGCCAAAAGAATGACATGTGAACTAACAGGCATGGGCACTCACTGGAACTGCCATACACTTTCTTGGGAGAATTCCCCAGTGGTTCTTATTTACCAGCTAGGAAGCCAAAGCCAACAACTTTGACCTTGTACATAAGTGTCTCTGAGCTCTATGCATTGGATACTAAGAGATACTTCAGGTTTCGTCTTGCCAGAGCTACAGAGGCTAGTGTATTCTTCTGAAATATCAATTAGCATCATGACAACGTGAAGTGGGAAAGACAAAGGAAAGAAGATTTCTATGGGCCCATCAAAAAGCAGCATTAAAAGAAAAACACTGATGCGACAGCTTCAGCTCACAGAGGTCCGTGTTCTTTCCCAAAGGCTGATAATCTGATTTGCACACACACACTCTTCAAAACAGACAGTGAGGTACACAGTGTGTTGACTCACAGAGTGCCACCTGAGTTGGACATCAATGCTTTTGCATATTATCCAGATTTTCATCAAAGCAACAAAACCCACATCTTTAGGCCTCTTACTGTTACACAGGTATCTACCAGAAAAAAAAAAAAAAGGTAAGAGATACAATTTTGAAAAGCAACTGAACAAAATTTTACTTCTGCTGTAGGTCTATATGTTCAAAATGTCCCAAATAAAGGCATACTACCATTTAGTATTTCCTAGAGTCAATTCGAGAAGGAAAACCTACAACCATAGTTGATACATTATGCTAGGATTTAAAGGGCTCTGGCAAACAAAGGTGAATGTTTTAAAATATATAATGCTGCCCTAAATGAGGCCTATAATTTAAAATATTTTTAGATACATAAAAGTTCTAGCATCTAAAATAATTATTCAGAACACATTTCCTTCCCAGTCAGTAGATTTGGCAACCAGATTTCCTGGGTATTAATAAAATTAACTGTGGAAAATTAAATCAACATCTCAGTCTATAATTAAGTTTACTGAACAGAAGTATTATTAGATACCAAAAATTAAACATATGGAAGCAAAGTATAAAAATTAGTATAAAGAAACTTTAAAATATTATGACTAATTCTCCATGGCATCAATATCACAATCATTGTAATTTGAAAATCAAGGCTTAATATATGCTAAAGTCCTTACTTAGATAAGGACAAAAATGTATATCGAAACACTAGAAAAACAACAAGTTCAAATAGCTGGACATGAGACGGAGTTTTATTTTTAAAACACACAAATTTCACCCTCTTTAGTACTTGTGTAGAGAAGTTGCAGTTGAATTTTCTCCCTACATAAAGTGCTAAGAGAGAACTCATCTTAACTTTAACCACTGGAAAGACTCAGTTACATCTTCAGGAGATGCTCTGGGTTTCTTACGTTTGCAGAATGTCACACTTGCACATGGGGCATGTCCTATGGGCTAAAAGCCAAGGGTCGATGCACGCCTTGTGGAAAATATGTTTGCATGTTAAAATACGTACTACATCTTGAGGCTTGTAAATGTCGAAGCAAACAACACAATTGTCTTCATCTGGCTCTAGCTCCTTGTCCCCTTCTTGGAGCACTCGCAGCTGAAGCTTCCCAATGGCCTTCCGCACATCCGCCTTTAGCTGCCTTCGCCTCCTGGTGGAGGAGTTGGGCCCTCGCGGTCTCCAGGCACAGTACAGGAACAGATAGGCCGCGGTGGCAGTCAGGAAGGTGAACAGAGACATGACGTAATGGCTCAGCCAGGGCATGTGCATTCTGCCCACTTCAATGATGATCTTCACATAGACTCCTTTCTGAATCAAGTGCAACAGTTCCATGCCTTTCAGGTTGCCTATCATCACAGCAACTATATTTTCCGTTCCCTGGTGAGACATGGGGAATACCTTGTTGCCTGTACCTGGGTAGTTATAGATGATCACCCCGTTTGCTCCCTTCTCTGCGGCCACGTTGATTTTGTGTGTGAAGGTACAGCCACCCCGTTCAATGAGGGCCAGCCAAGGGTCTGCTTGCCCAGGCCTGCTGAAGTTGGTCATAGGGTTACAAGCATTCTGATTCCATCCTTCGGGAAGTACCACCACACCAGACACCCTTTCCAGAGGAGAATGATTCCCGAACACTCCACTCTCTCCCAATTCTGATATGAGGCGATTTCCTACCTGAAAGGTTATATTCAGGTGGGCTGTCCAAATGGCTTTTCCTTTTGAGTCAGGAAGGCTTAGTAGTAGAAAGATGCCAAGCCTCCACAGTCGAGATGAAGCAGAATTGTGAGCTGAAGAAGTAATTCTAAGTAGGCTCATTCCTTCACTTGCCTATTAACAGACAAACGTGAAAAATACAGTAGCATCCGTTGTAGAAGAAAGTAAGGAAGTTAGCTTCAAGGGTTGGTAGGAGATAAATAAAGCACAGGAATGGAAAAGGTCTGCATGGATCAAAGATATCTTGCTCCTTCCAGCATTTTTATTTTTGGTAGATTATCTTTCTCATAATGAAACAGAATAACAGAATTTGTCATTAGCACAATGTGATTTCAAGAAAACTGTGACTTCCTAATGGGGGAAATTGTGACATCAGAGCCAGTTAAGCCAATCCGAGAGTTTATATGAATGCACTGGATACTGAAATCCTATTGGCCAAAAAGTTAGACAGTCATGACTCATAACATATGCTAATGTGAATAAACTCTAAAGCAAAAAACAGATAATTTTTTAAATACCTGAGTTTCTTTCCTAGTTCTGGATAGACTGAAAAGCTGCCTAAACACTTTTTCCTCATTGTTTTCCCATCTGTGAGGCAAAACAGAAATCATTCATATACAAGTGCACGTTTCTGGCCAGTCATCAGTTCTCAGGTATGGTTTCATACTCCCCAATATGCCAGTCAGTCCATGGGAAGCGGAAACGAATCATTCCCTCTGTCTTCCAACATTAAATGCTCATCCCAGGTCTAAAGATTCAACATGAGGGGAATGTAAACTGACATTTATCAACACTGACAAAATGAAGCCTTACCAAGAGGACGGTTATCATCGTATCAGAGGCTTTTGTTAAACATGCAATTATATAACAACTGAAGACAGGATTTTAAAAACAATGCAATTTAGCTTGCTAAAGATCAGTTGTTGATCTTGAAAGCTGAAGGAATTTAAGCAGTAACTATATTTTAGCTCAAAACATCTCAAATCTAAAGGCTCTTCATATGGTTGAAAAGACCAACTTGAAAAACTTAGTATTAATAATTCATTGTCTCTTTCTCATTGTACGATGAATTGCTTAGGCAACAAACGGCAGCCAGAACTTCCTCCCTCTCTTAGGACAAACGCACCTGTAAGAAACAATTTTTTACCCCTAACATAGCAGTTCTCAAGTGGGGGATAATTTTGTCTCCCAAGAAATATTTGGCTGTTTCCGGAGACACTCTGGATTGTCACAGTGGGAGAGAACTAGGGGGATACTGCTGGATATTCTACCATGCACAAAACAGCTCTGAGCAGGAAGTAATTACCTGACCCAAAATGTCGATAACAGCCTTGGGAGGGAGGGCTCGTCCCCAAATTCACTTGTCCCCGAGAAATCAGGTCTGAGCTCTTATCATGAAGTTTATAATTGGCAATACATCCAATAAGGAGGAGTCCCCAGCCTGTCTCCATTTCCTGATCTCTTTGAGATAGAAATAGCAGACACTTGCACAAGTGCCTATGATCCCATGAAGCCTGATTCAAAACTGCATCCATTTTATCAGGACCATATGCAGGGGTCTTCTATCCTGGGGCCAGGATGTCTGAACACGAAAGAAGGGAAGTTGGGCAGTGGGGGTGGGGGGAGGAGTGGAAAACAGATGACTGATGTTACTCTCTGTTAGACCCTTTATTCAATATCTAACCTTTCTATCTTTTTAACATCCAAGAATTAAAGAGGCTTTCATTAGCCTGCCTACAAAGTTCAACCAAAGGAGACTGAAATATACAAAGGTTGGTTCATCCCATGCTCCAAATATCCCTGCCTGCCCTTCCACTTTGCCACCCTACCTCTAAGTATAGTAAGTTGATTTTTCTCATCTACAGGCTCATTGCATTATCCCCAGGCCAGCTACTGTTGTTCCAGGTTTCAACGGGAAGAATGACTGATCACATTCAGAGGCACAGAGAGACTGTTCTCACATCTCTCCATAGAAGAGCAAGGCAATTTTATTTTCCAGAAACATAACTAGACTTCCTTCAACATCTCCTTGGGTAGCAGTGCTTTAGAAAATGCACATTGAATGGACCCACTGGTAATTAGGGTAGAATTATCATGTTTGGCTCAGGTTAACCATGATTTAGCCTGCTAAGGGAAAACCCCTCCCCTGATTGAGCACATGGCAGGAGGGAACATGGAGTTAGCGTCCTGCCACCAAAGGGAACGGGTACAAATTGGAAGGTAAGCAGGTAAACAAAGTTCCTGAGATTTACCCAACGGAATTATACCTACATAACCACTAACCACGATAAACATAATATTCACTATACACAAGGAAGGTACTGATATGAGCCAGAGCCTATGTCACCAGGGACACGGCACCGTGCTGTTCTCAGGGGGTCATCATCTAGGTGGCAGAAAACAGTTATACGCCAATTAGGTACATGCATGTATATATCCTAATTTCTAGGTTCCAATTAAGTTCAAGAAGGTTGTAATTTTCATTAAGCTGGTGGAGAGAAATCGCCTGATCTCTATCCCTCCGCTATTCATCAACCTCTCAAGAATGCTCAAACATCCAGAAATCTCGACTTTGCTAAGAAAAATAGCTAAATATTATCTGGGCAATACTGTGTGAATGTATCTCCAAATGCAGAGGATACTGAAGAAGCTTCAATAAACTACCTCACAAGTTGCTTTATCCAGGTATTATTAGAGATCTCTAGGAATCCACAAAACACACTGGATTTGCCTTTAATCTTGAGAATAACAACTGGATAGGGTTTCTGTGAGTAATTAAATGCATCATAATGAGATTTAGCAGGAACAGAATACTGACTCCACGAAGACTGAGAACAAGAAAAAGCAAGTAAGGCTAGTGATAAATACTTTCTGAAAGAGGTATTTTTATTTCTAAAGAATTCTAATGGCAAAATTAGTTTAAGATGTTATTACATTTGATTGCAAATTGGTAAATCCTTACATTTTTTTCAAACTTTCTCCCATAAATTAATCACTACTGCTGCATATTCTCTCAGACACATGCAATTAAAAAATTTTCACATACAAATACATTTTACACTTATTTCTGAACCCATAAAAGAGCTCTGAATATGCTAAAATGGAATACAGCAAATTTAAAAAATAATATATGAGCTTTTGAATTACCTTGACAGTCACACACTATACTAGGGGGCAGATACAGATGTGTGAAAGTTACAAAATTTACTCCTACTCCTGCTCCTCATTCACTGGAAACTTGGGCAAACTCCGGGAGATGGTGTGGGACAGAGGCCTGGCGTGCTGCAGTGCATGGGGTCACAAAGAATCGGACGCAACTTGGTGACCAAACAACAGAAACGCCTCACTCATTATTCTTTATATTAAACAATATAATAACTTTCAATATCACTAAAAGCTCTGGTAACTAAATATATCAGAAAGAAAGAACAGCCAAAACAGACATTTTAAATTACCATCTCACTAGCCATCACTTCTTCGCTATGTCAGCCAGGATTCTTCTCTATAGTCTGCACTCCGAACAGTGAGATGCATGAGAAAAGGGTAACTTGTCTAAGAGCTCCCAGGAGCCCAAAGCTCCAAGAAGCCTTTATAACATTAGAGAAAGGGGATTCTCACTAGCGTTTCTCAAACACCTAACACAACACCCTGCCTCAAAGGGGTTTGTTCGAAAGAATGATCAACATGGTCAGCTTTACCACATGTGAGTGGGTACTTTTCACTGCCTTCATCATCATCATTCCACAGTCTAGAATTTGGCAACAGCATCTCATCTCCAGCAATATTTTGCTCACCTTGAATTCGTTCTGTTGCCAGAGAAACCTACAAAAACAGTAATGAAGTTCACGATGGCATTCCTATTTGTCTAAAACCTTAGATGGCTCCCTCTATCCAAAGGATAACATCCAAGCTTCAAGAAACACCAACAGACACTTCTCCAGCCTGGTCCTCTCTCCTTCAATTCAACCTCATTTTCCACTATTATCAGTCCTGAAATATATGCTTCTTCAACTCAAAGGGCTTATAGCTTCCTGGGCTCCTATGGCAGCACTCATTATATGAAGACCTTAGACAGACTTTTTGTTCCTTTTATGAAACTGTACCTACAGTAGGAACTCTAATTACAAAATGGGCCTAAGTACTTCCCTCCTGATGATGTCCTTTAATATGTGACTTGCCAGGTCCTTCATCAGGAGGTGGAATTTATTTCTACACCTCTTGAAGCCGGATAGACTGGCGACTCAAGTTGGCGAACAGACTGGCACACATGTGATGATGTGCCAGTTCCAAGCCTAAGCCTCTGAAGGCTTTGTGCTCCCTCCCTTCCCTCTTGAAATCCTGCTGTCCTCCAGCACAGAAGGCTAGCCTGATGGAGGAGGGCACAAGCGTACCACCTGAGGCGACCTAAGTCAACCCACAGATGGACAAATATGTGCGAACACCCAAGATGAGCAGGGATGTCTCCCTAACACTGAGGTGATGGCACAAATGTGACCGAATCCAGCTGAGACCAATTGCTGAGCCCATCTAGACTCCTGAGCAGTGACAGACACTGACCTTTTTAAAAATAGTTTATAAAAAAATACTGCCCTTGAACAGAGATGCAGACATAGAGAACAGATTTGTGGACACCCCGGGAGACGGAGAGGGTGGGATGGATTGAGACAGTAGCACCGACACAAAAAACTACCGCGTGTCGAACAGACAGCTGGTGGGAAGCTGCTGTGTCACATAGGGAGCTCAGTCCGGCGCTCTCTGATGGGGAGGGGGTGCGTTGGGAGGGCAGGGAGGTTCAAGAAGCAGGGGACACATGTACACTGATTCATATTGTTGTATGGCAGAAACCAAAATTGTAAAGCAGTAATTCTCCAATTAAAAGTGAAAAAATCACTGCCCTTACATTGAGTTTTTAGATAGCAACTGATATAGTTCCCTCTACAAAATGCTCTGCTCTGTTAATCTCATGGTATGGGACTAAATCTTATTCTCATTCTTTCAATACTCAGCTTCTGGCACATCATAGGTTCTCAATGAAGGTTAATTAAATTGCCAGTGTCTTATCCTCCAAATTCTAACCTGTAATATTACTCACACAATAAGGCTGATCCAGTTAATTTTATCTCTGTAAAGGTGATCATTTAGTTCAAGCAGCAGCATAGTTAAATACGCACAACGTGGTTAACCTTTAATTCTTCTACAGATTGAACACTCATAAAACAGAATTTCTCATGGCCATATCTGAATGCTAAGATAAATGAGCATTTGGAATATAACCAAACTCCTTTATACTTTAACAGGCAGACAACAACCTACATAAATTATACTTTCTTCCACATTCTGAATTAAAACATTTGAACACCAAATTGAGAACAACTTTTCCTTCTCAATCAATCTACTAAGTTAGAAGACAGAATGACAATCAACAGAGAGAAACACATTACTAGTAGTTTGGAAAGTAATTGGGGGAAAAGCCTCACACCACAGCCTGTGCATTAAGAGAGCAGAAAAAGGAGCTGAACATCCTTAAGAACAAGATTAAGGATTAAGGACAGTAATTGGTGGTATTGTTATCTTTCTCTGAGCCTAGGGGGGAAAAATACATTTTAATATTAACTCAATCATTTAGACTGGATTTTTGCTCAAAGGGGTGGAGAAGAGGCAATATACTCAAAGCGGTGGGGGGCGAGTACAGAATCTTTTGAATAACCACAAGAACTTGCCCTGTTCTACTCACAGATGATTTTGCCCCTGTAGTTAAGAATCACTGAGGATGAGGAGCCTGCTTTTGGAGCTCTGTCATTTCAAAGTTGCCCTATAAACATGAAGAAGACTGGAGACCTTCTTAGGCTGCAATTGGTCATCAAAGATCTGTATAAGCTTTGTCTTCCTAAGACCAGTCCTCCGGAGTGCGGTTAGCTCAGAGTGAGCTCTCAGCAGTCAGAAATAGCAAGGCAATGGTGATTAAGAGGATTTTCCCCCTTAGATCCCTTAAGTTTTTCCAATTCACAGGTCACAAACCCTTACTTTTTCATTAGGAAATTTAATCCCTCCTGGGAGGCAGCAGAGAAGGATAAAAACAGCAATAGAGTCATCACACTAGCAGAAATTGTACTAAAGCACAAGGCTACGTTTAACAGGTCTGCCAGGAAACCCCGTCTTTGCCATGTACCAGCTGCGTAAGCTAAGTCACCCTGAGACTCGGCTGTCTCGTGTGTGGGATGGGGGAGTAATGCCTGCCTCTCCTGGCCGCGCTGAGTATCAGACGATCCATTTCACATCTCTTTGTACTTCATCAAGCACACAGCTAGCATGGTGGGAGTTCAATAAAAGGGTCCTGTCCCCATTCCCAATTTGATGAAGGCTCTTTTCCTGTTTTTAAGAACACTTTCTCATCCTTCAAGACTGACCCCAGGGACTTCCCTGGTGGTCCAGAGGTTAAGAATCCTCCTTGCAATGCAGGGAGCATAGGTTCCATCCCTGGTCAGGGAACTAAGATCCCACAAGCTTCGGAGCAACTAAGCCCATGAGCTACAACTACTAAGCCAGTGCTCTAAAGTCTGCATGCCACAACTAGAGTGTCCTTGTGCTGTAACAAAAGATCCCATACGCCATAATGAAGAACCCACATGCTGCAACTAAGACTCAACACAGCCAAAATGAATGAATCAATCAATGTCAAAACAAAACGAGATGATCCCCATCTTTTTTGCAGTCACCCCAGTTGAAATATCCTGCTCCTATTCTTTCTGTGGGCTTCCCAGGTAGCTCAGCTGGTAAAGAATCCGCCTGCAATGCAGAAGACCCCAGTTCAATTCCTGGGTCTGGAAGTTGCCCTAGAGAAGGGATAGGCTACCCACTCCACTATTCCTTGATGGCTCAGACAGTAAGGCATCCACCTGCAATGCAGGAGACCTGGGTTCGAAGCCTGGGTTGGGAAGATCTCCTGGAGGAGGCCATGGCAACCCACTCCAGTATTCTTGCCTGGAGAGTCCCCATGGACAGAGGAATGTGGTGGGGTCACAAAGAGTCAGACATGACTGAGAGACTAAGCATATTCTTTCTGCAACTACTTGACAATCATTTAATTTTGCTATGTGTTACATAGTGTAATTAGATGCTTTATGTATGGCTATACTTTGGATGTAGAATGTCTCAAGAGGGGCAGTGTCCTCTTATTCCTGTAAACTCTGTTTCCCCCACCATGTCCCAACACCAACACACTGCAATTTGCTCGAGGCACCCAACAAATGTTGGACTTTTCAAGCCCTTATTCTTCAAAATATTAAGATGTATCAGCAGCTTTTGGCAACCTCTGTATTATACAGTCATCCATTTAAAAAAAAAAAAAAATAGAACAGGCAATGATTTGACATGCCTTCCCTTCGCTAGGGATTACTTTGACAACAGTTGTCCAGAACAAGGCTTATTTAATATCACAGGATCAGAGGCCATCTGTCTCACATTTTCTCTCCAAAAGTCAAAAATAGATTCCATCCACATCTCTGAATCTGAAAAAATGATACAAAAAGGGAGTAATATACAGCCATAAAGTAACGATTATTTCTAATATATAAGCAACTGGACCCTACAAATTTTTAAATGCTCCTTTAATTATCTTTTGTATATCAAGATACACACACACACACACATATACTTATATAAATATGTATCAGGTCGTAAGCCAAATAGATACTATATAAAGAAAAGTACCATATTTTGTTCATTTTGGTACTTCAGAGAAGGCCCTATTATCCTATCAGCAGTAACAGTTAAAGCAGAAAGTTTCTAAGTGCAACTATCTCAACAACCCATAGACCTTCTCTTCCCAGCTCAATACAGACTTAGATCCTGCAAACCCGGAAACCACCTAACCCAATACAAACTATATTCTTTCTACTCTGAACTGTCTCTGGCTTTTTATCATTAAAAAGTTTTGCATTTATGCTTACCAGTATATACAACATATGTACTTTTTAAAGTAAAAATAAGTGCTAGCTACATTTTAAAGAAATAAACAGTATTTTCTTCATTTTTCTACATCCTTTCTTAGGAAATTATATACTGTCTGGGTATATTTTTATGCAGGTGTTGAAAACATTAATTTACTCTTCCCTCTAATAAAGGCTTTTTTGATTCTCAATTCTAAGTTCTTTGAGGGTAGGATTTTATTATATTTGTTTGGCTTCCTTCAGAGCCTAGCACATTGATTTGTATAAAATCAATTACTGATTTGATTGTTCATAGTAAAAGTGATTCTCTGACATAAGAGCTTGGCATTGCCTGTTCTTTACATACACTCCAGGAAGACAATCCAAGAACCATCTAGTCAATATCTACATTATTCTTTCATTCATTCATGCAAATATTTATCAAGAACCGACTTATGTGCACAGTTCTGGATACTAGAGCAGTGATAAAAAAAAAAAAAACCCAATTTGGGGGAATTCCCTGGTGGTCCAGTGGTTAGGACTCAGCACCTCCACTGTAGGATCTTAGGGAACCCAGATCCCACAAGCTACACAGCATGGAGAGAAAAAAAAACACAACTTTTTTTAATATATTCATGAATCAATTGTTTCTGTGTACCCAGGAATTCAAAGATGAAGTCAAGGTTACACCTCACTCAAGAACTCTGATGTGACAAATAAGTAATGTAAACTAAGTGGCAGAGAGGTATGAAAGGAAGAATCCTGCCCACAGATGGAGCAGTGTGTTCACACACAGCCCAGATACCCTACGCTAAGGTACCACCTTCCCTAGTGTATTTCATGCAGTTGATGATAAAGAAGCCCAAATGGCACATCTGATCACAAAGCTTCTTTGACTCAGGTTCATGAAGCTCATGGAGCTGTGATATTATTATATTTAAAAACAAGTCTTTGTTTCATATCACATTCAGTTCAATTGCTCAGTCGTGTCCGACTCTTTGCGACACCATGAACCTCAGCATGCCAGGCCTCCCTGTCCGTCGCCAACATATCACATTTCATAGTATTAAATAGGTCTCATTAGTTTTAACATGAATAGGAATTGTTACATTTCATATGTGGTGGTTTAGTCACTAAGTAGTGTCCGAATCTTGTGACCCCATGGACTGTAGCCTGCCAGGCTCCTCAGTCCATGGGATTCTCCAGGCAAGAATACTGGAGTGGGTTGCCATTTCCTTCTCTAGGGGATCTTCCTGACCCAGGAATCAAACCCAGGTCTCCTGCATTGCAGGCAGATTCTTTACCGACTGAGCTATGCGGGAAGTTTCAGGTTTAGTTAAATACACAGGTTTAGTTAATTCTGAAGCCAAGCTTTCTGGATTTGAATCCTGTCCTTAATACTAGTTCTGCGACCTTGAACAGATTACTTGAACTTATGTGCCCTGGCTTCTTTACTTGTCAAACAGGGAAAGCAGCAGCACCCACCTTTTAGAACTCCTGTGAGGATTAAATGAAAAAAATGTACAGTACCTAAGGCATTTAGAACACTGTTCAGTTCAATATACAGTCTGATATGTGTTACCACCACTATCACCATCTTCACATTATAGTCTAAATTCACTTATTTTATAAGATAAGAATGATGATAGGGTCTTTAAGGGATTTTCACAATCCTTTAATTCTAATGAAGTCTCTTTTGACATAAAACATTCAGTATCATTTTTTCCATATATAACAACTACTGATCTATTTTTGTGCCTGTTAATATCTCCAGCTAAACAACTAATAAGTGACTGCCCATTACAGAAAGTATTTCATGACTCATAAAGGATACATGCAAATATAGCTGGATTGTGAATATTATCATCTTAATGTATATGCCAACTTCAGAAAAATAGTTTTTGCTCCTTCACACCCACAAGCCTCCCATAAAAACAAGATTAAGAGAAGAATTTGATTAGCTCTCCAGGCATGATTTTTTTCATTTGATACAGATTATACTAACAGGTTATACAGGCAGGAAAACTATATGACTCATTTCACATAACTCAAGAGGAAAAGTCATACAGTCTATCCAAAAATACATGTGGCAACCTCTTAACCTATATATATAAAGCAAATAAAGTATAAAGTATATGAAGTATAAGTATAAAAAGGGGAGATGGAATTCACCTTTCTTCTTTACAACTTTTGAGTTGTTGCTAGATGACTTAAGTTTTTAACTTGATTTTGCTCCATCTCTCTTATCCATGGACTGAAGAATGGATGTTGTGTTAGCAAGTGTGAAAACATTTTGTAATATATTCTTAAAGCTCCTGGGCAATCAGGTGCACTATCAGTGAGCAGTTAGAATCTTGAAAGGAATTTTCTGAGCAGTAGGTCTCAACATTAGGCTTAAAATACTCAGTAAACCATGTTGTAAACACATGTGTTGTCATTCAGGCTTTGTCATGCCATTTTTACGGAGCACAAGCAGAGTAGATTTAGCATAATTCTTAAGGACCTGGGATTTTCAGAATGGTAAATGAACATGAGCTTCAACTGAAAGTCACCAGCTGCATTAGTCCTAACAAGAGATCCAGGTGGTTCTCTAAATCCAGGCACTGACTTCTCCTCTCTAGCTATGAAAGTCCTAGATAGCATCACCTTCTGACATAAGGCTGCTGTACTTTGTTGAAGATGTGTTGTTTAGTGTAACCACCTTCATTATCTTAGAGATTCGGTCTCTAGCTAGGATAATGAATGGATCTGCTGTAGCTTCTACATCGGCACTTGCTGCTTTCACCTGGCACTGTTGTTAAGGGGATGGCTTCTTTCCTTTATCCGCATGAACCAATCTCTGCTAGCTTCAACCTTTTCTTCTGCAACTTCCTCACCCCTCCTAGCCCTCACTGAATTGAAGAGAGTTAGGACCTATTTCTGGATTAGGTCTTGGCTTAAGGGGATGTTGTGGGTAGTTTGATCTTCTGTCCAGACCACTTATCCTTTCTCCTGTCAGCAAGGCTGTTTTGCTTTCTCATCCTTCACAAGAATGAGTGATACACTGGAGTAGCACTTTTGATACTCTTCACGAACTTTCTATTTGAATTCACAACTTAGCCAACTGTTTGGCTCAAGAGTACAGCTTTTGGCCTATCCTGGTTTTCAATATGCCTTCCTCATTAAGCTTAATCACAACTTGTTTTGATTTAAAGTGAGCAGTGGGTAACTCTTCCTTTCACTTGAATACTTAGAGACTACTGTGAAGTGAAGTGAAAGTCACTCAGTCGTGTCCGACTCTTTGACACCATGGACTGTACAGGTGTCAGAATACTGGAGTGGGTAGCCTTTTCCTTCTCCAGGGGATCTTCCCAAACCAGGGATTGAACCCAGGTCTCCCACATTGCAGGAGGACTCTTTACCAACTGAGCTATCAGGGAAGCATAGGGGTTATTAAAATTGGCCTAATTTCAACATTGGTGTTTCCGAAGGAATAGGGAGGCCATTTTTGTTACATTAATAAAATGATACGATTTTTCTCTTTTACTTCTTAACGTTATCGGTGATATTAAGTTTTTCTAATACTGAATCATTCACACACTCATAGGATAAAACATACTTCATCCTGATGTATATCATTGAAATTTAATGTTTTATTAAGGATTCATGCAGTCACAGGCTTTTCTGTGACTCAGACAGTAAAGTATCTGCCTCCAATGCAGGAGACTTGGGTTTGATCCATGGGTCAGGAAGATCCCCTGAAGAAGGGAATGGCAATCCACTCTAGTATTCTTGCCTGGAAAATTCCAGGGACAGAGGAGCCTGGCAGGCTACAGTCCTTGGGATCTCAAAGAGTCAGACACGACTAAGCAACTAACACACACATGTACCCACATAAAATGAGACTGGTCTTTAGTTTTTTATTATTACAGTTTCCAAATTTGGTTATTTGCAAAGATGTACTAGCTTCATACAAGCCTTCTCTTCCTAATTTCTGAAACAACTCTTAGAAATTATCTTTCCTTGAAGGTTTGCTAAAACTATTTGAGCCTAGTCTCTTTTGGTAGAACAGACTGGATTATCACTTCACTATCTTAATGGATAACAGTTCAGGTTTTCTATTTCTTCTTGGGTCAATCGTTTAAGTTTCCTAGACTATGGCACAGCATTATTCAAAATAATTTTACAATTTTTAAATTATTCTCTCTGTAGTTAATTTTCATTTTATATTCCTAATTGTGTTTATTTGTACATTTTTTTCCATTGATCTTGGTAGCATTTGTCTCAGTAAGTCTTCTCATGTAACGGATTCTTTAAGTAATTCTGTTTCTTTACTTTCTAAAAGTTTCTATTTTATGTCTTTTCACTTCTCCTAAGTTGGTGAACACCCCGGTTAAGACAGCAATAGCTATCTCAGACAACGGTCTATTCAGCAAACACTACAGCAAAGACTGAAGAGTGTAAGTTTAAAAAGGTAAACCAACAGCCTTGCTTTTGGCTTTCCCAAGATGCTGGTCAGTTCACCGGATTGTTCTGAATTCATGATCTGTGAACCTAAACACTCCCATCAAGAGGCTAATTTTGGCACCATGAATTTACCAAGTCTGGGTGGTCGATGAACCAGTACACACCCTCTCCTCTGAAATGGCAAGAGACTGCACTTCCTTCCTTACAAGGGTGACTGCCCCTGTTACTATGTTTTATCTGAGGTTCTTGCTCTCTTCCACCATATACCAAACCTCTTAACCTTTCATCTCTCCAGTGCTGAATAGCCTAGGAGTTCTCTCTAGTGACTGGACATCACTCTTAAGTGAAAGAACATTACTGGATTGCCCATGACTGCTACTGAGGACTGGTCAGTCCTCATAACTCTTCCTGCTGGCGGTTTCTCTCTCCTGAGCCAAACTGGTGAGGGGTGATTTGAACTTTTGGACAAGCCCCGTGAATCAGGTTTGGCTCCTTAACAAGTCACAGGAGATTTCTGTTCCTTGCAATTTCAAAGCAGCAGATATTGTTCTGCTGACACCTAGAAGATAGGAAAGGATTCTCTTCCACACAACTTGTTGTTCAGTCACTAAAGTTGTGTCCAACTCTTTGAGAATCCATGGACTGTAGCATGGCAGGCCTCCCTGTCCTTCACTATCTCCTGGAGTTGGTTCAAATTCATGCTTGAACAAACCTTGAGTTGTTCAAACTCATCACCTAAAGTTGGTGATGCCATCTAACTACCTCATCCTCTGTCATTCCCTTCTCCTCCTGCCCTCAATCTTTTCCAGCATCAGGGTCTTTTCCACACACCCATTCCAAGGAAAATGCCAGTGTCCTTCCATGCCTGTGGACCAAGGTTAACTGCACGGCCCACCTGCAATTCACAGAGTTCATGCTCCTTTCAAGATCTGGAGTCCAGTGCTGGTCCTGCATCTAAAAAAAGAGTTGCTTTCCCAAGGACAAAACCAGCTGTAATCATCTGCTGTGGTCAAAATTCTCCAGCATCTAAGGCTTAAAAATGAACACAATCTGTGAGAGAAAGCAAGCAAGCTGTATGACTGTAAAAACCAACCACAGTACAAAGTTTTAAAATAAAAGTTCCACATGTTCTGCTCTTAGTAAGTTACCACTGAAGCTTAAAGTCTGCCCTGGTCTTAATAGAAACTTCTAATAAAAACATATGATTGGGCTCCCCTAGATTTTACAAAGGGCCACAGTCTTCTATGCACAATTCAACATGAGAAGCCCTAAGAATGGTTTTTTCCCCCAAAAGTTTGCAGCAAACTCATTTGAGGTCAAAAACCTGACCTGTAATAGTGTGAGTCTATTTATAATCATTTAGGGCCCAAAGGAAGTAAAATGGAGTTGAGTCTTTATGTGGAATATGCACATGCCTTCACCATACCAGAACAGAAAATAATGGTTCAAATATTGACAATCTCTGTAACATATGTATTGGACCTGACCTTCAATATATCAACAAAATTTGCCACTTAAGGAAACTGTGTAGCTAACTGGCAAAACAAGCCCCATTACATAGTACAAATAATCTTTCCCAATACTATCTACTCTATACATTCACACTTCTGAACTCAGATATGACTGATCCCAACCATATTCTCATATCTGGCATTACTTCATGCAGGAGAGCTCAGTCGTGTCCGACTCTCTGCAACCCCATGAAATGCAGCCCACCAGGCTCCTCCGTCTGTGGAATTCCCAGGCAAGAATACTGGAGTGCATTGCCATTTCCTACCCGAGGGGATCTTCCTGACCCAGGGACTGAATTCACATCTTCTGCATTGGCAGGTGGGTTCTGTACCACTGTGCAACCTGGGAAGCCCGTATTTGGCATAACCTATCACTTTTTACCATTTTGCATCAATTTCCCAAACAGGCTTGTCAGAACCCAATTAAACACTTTTCTCCTTTACTCAGTTTTGTCCCTCCATGCAGGCGAGAATGACAGATATCTAGTAGCAATGCCTGAATAGTCTGGCAACTTCAAAAATGTGTAAATTGAAGGTACAAAGGCATAAAAACATCCCATAAATAGTTCTCACCAACAAGATTTAAATTTTGAATAAAAAAATATTAAATGAGTAAGACCACATAAAATTTTACAAAAATAAGTCACATTAACATTTAAAAATCAGAACCTTTTTCTCCTGATAAATATTACCTACAAACATGAAATGGCAAACCACTCGTGTTCTTGCCTGGAGAATCTCATGGATGGAAGCGCCCGGTGGGCTACAGTCTATGGGGTTGCAAATAGTTGGACATGACTAAGCAACTCACACACACATACACACAAACACTTTACAGATAATACTGCTCAGATTTTCCACCTGAACTTTATCTTGGAAATGAAAAGGTAAGAATTTTCATACCCAAAAGTTAACAGTAATAATGAAGTGGTTTAAGATTGGGGAGAGGAAATGACTGTCTACTGTAGAAAATCTTACAGAACATCTGGCAACTGCAATCTTTCTCAGCTTTCCATCTCTTAGCTAAACAGGCCTTAAATTTAAGAATGCCCTGCAGAGGGCATAATCATTTTCCCCATGCAGTAAAATTACCGGGCAGAACATACTAAAATACTACTTCATTATCTCACCACGGCAGTATACCCCACATTTTTTACTTTAAAAAAAGATAATATTTAGTGTTTGCTAAATAGAAACTTAGTATGTGCAGTTGATGTGACTGTCATTAAGCAATTCAACCATTACTCTTTTTTTTTGGTAGGCATTCAGTGGGACAGAATTTTAATTCTGCTGTGTATTACTGATAGCATTCCGAATCAGTTTGGCTGTACATTGATACTTGGACACTACTAACTTGAGGGCTTTTTCCTTCTCTCCCCTCCTGCAAATAAAACAACTATATTCAGCAGCTGGCTAAACGCTGTTTAAAAGAAAATCTCAATTGCACATCAACTACACTTCAATAAAAATAAACAATAATAATAAAAAATCCCAGCAATTACTTTGATCTATTACACCACAGAGAAGTCCTACCATTACCTTTTTAATCTAACTACTCAAAGCCCTTCCTATCAACACTCTCCATTACATTTCTACGTAGCTAGACATTTCATGGTGAGGGGGGAGTAAGGGGAGAAGGTAAAGAGGGGCGGAAGGTGAAAAGAAGGAAGCGAAAAGGGAGGAGGAAGGAAGGGGTGTGGAAGGAGAGAGAAGGATGGGGGAAGAATGAGGGAGAGGTGGAGAGAGCAGGGAGGGGGGGACTAAGGCAAGTTACCCGGAGGATGTAGCCAGCGAGCTCAGTCTTTCAGGACAGATGGAGTAGATGGCAGGAACACTTATTTTTAACTTCTGTTGTAGTGTATCTTCTTTAAAATGTTGTGTTAGTCTCTGTTGTACAGCAAAGTGAATCAATTATACATACACCTAGTTAGTGCTAGTTGCTCAGTTGTGCCCAACTCTTTGAGACCCCGTGGGCTGCAGCCCACCAGGCTCCTCTGTCCATGGGATTCTCCAGGCAAGAATACTGGACTGCATTGCCATTTCCTTCTCCAGGGGATCTTCCTGACCCAGAGATGGAACCTGGGTCGCTTGCACTGCAGGCAGATTCTTTACCAGCTGAGGCACCAGGGAAGCCATACATATAGACATGCTCCCCCTTTTCGGATTTCCGTCCCATTAAGTCACCATGGAGCACTGCAGAGTTCCCTCTGTTACACAGCAGGCTCTCACTAGTGATGTATTTTATACACAGTCGTAGTGTATACATGTCAATCCTAATCCCCCAATTAATTCCGTCCCCCTTCCCCCCGTGTGTCCATACATTTGTTCTCTATGTCTATGACTCTACTTGTACTTTGCAAACAGGTTCATCTGTGTAATTTTTTTAGATTCTCTCTATATATACATATGAATATACAATATTTATTTTTCTCTGTGACACATATAAACAATGGAATATTATTCAGCCATAAAAAGGAACTAAGTTGTGCCTTTCAGAGAGATGCAGATGGACCTAGAAACTGTCATACACAGTGAAGTAAGGCAGGAGCCTTTGAAAAAAGTCACAGAATAATGAAAAGCAAGATGTGTATAGTATATTCAGGTAATCACATTCCCTGCCCCCCATCACTTGCCAGTCAAGTATATATGAGGAAGTTGAATGACACAAGGTACTGGAATGTATTTGGGTACTTCCAGGATTCAAAGGTTGACATCCTAAAGTGAGAGTCGTAGGGTATCTGGAGGTGCTTAGGTCATGAGAGTAGAGCCCTCACAAACAGTATCAGAGCGCTTGTCAAAAAGCCTCCATGCAGCTCCCTAGCCCTGCAGCCATGCCAGGACACAGGGGGCAGCTGCCGTCTATGAGCCAGGAAACAGGTCCTCACCAGACACCACACTGCATCCACCAGAACCAGGATCCTGGACTTCCCAGAATCCAGAACTGAGAAATCTGGTTTTTTATAAGTCACCCAATTTGATGATTTGTTAAAGCAGCCTGAATGGGCTAAGACACAAAGGTCTAAATGTTCACAAGGAACTTAACCGTATGTGTACAATCTGAGCATCACAACACAACGCTTAGGGAGAAAACAGTGCTGAGCAGAGAGGCTGATGCAGTGACCATGGACGCCTTCTCAGAGGATGCAGGGACCAAGAACTCTGCCAGCTGGTCTGGTGTAACAGGGAACAGAGACAATGAAACGAACCTGTTTCTCAATCAGAGGAAAACAATCTCAGGTCATGGTAGACTCTCTTCTGCTTTCTCCAAGCCTGCAACATATGTGTTATGATCACTTGCCAATTATTATTTCAATAATAAACCTTTCAGGAAAGGTTACCTTATGCCATTACAAATGTACCCAACTTTGAAGAGCCATGAAAAGGACAAATCAAAATATCAATCTCTCCACGTTATGCAGACTCTCAGCTCTCTTTGTACTCCTGCTAGTCATGAGCAAGTTGGGATTCAAGTGCAGGAGGAAGCAGCCTCCACAACCGGCCACTTCATGGCGACCCAAGGGGTCAGTCTGTATGCTAAGAGTTCTGCAAAGCAGGGGAGGAAGAGGAAGGGAAAGGAAGAAAGGGAGGCAGAAGGAAGAGTAGGGGCAAGGGAGTCGAGGAGAGAAGGCACCAGCCTGATGGGTGTGTGGAACTCTGCATGGAGGGGAGCAAGTTGCAAGCCCCCTAACACAGCCCTTCTTCTCTGCTCTCTCACTTGCTAGAACCATCATCCTCCTCTGCTATCCAAAGAAGAAAGGCCAGGTTCACACCTAGCCTATCCTGTGAGTGCACCAAACTATGAAAAGGAGCCAATTTTAAAAAAACAAAGGCTACCGGGCACAGGGAGAAAGAGGAAGGCTGGTCTCCCTTCTCCCTTCCCAGTATGCCTGGAACAAAGGTTAAGTATATTTAATCCCTTCCCTTTGAATGCCCCTACATATTCACTAGCATAATATCTTCTGTCCATGATACACTATCAGACCTGCACATAATTTTACGAGAAACAAAGGTAAGCTAGGAAGGAAATTAAATTTCTCTATATGACAGAAACTTTTAGAACAGCGAACTAAGTTGTCAAGCTTAAATCTTAATCTCAGCAATTTATAGAGGATTAAATATACTCCAGTGTGACAAATACATCACAAAAGCAGAAAAAATCACCACTTAACTGCTTCATCAAAACATGTAGAGATTCAAGGCCATTGGAGAAGCCACATAATAATAGCAGTTCACATTCAGCATTGTGCTTAGCAACCTAAATTCATTAATTGGTTTAATAAACAATCCTGAGAAGTAGGCACATTATCATCTGTACTAAAAATGAAGAAAATGAAGAGCAGCAATATCAAGTTCCCTGGTCACTCAGTGGTGAAGAATCTCCCTGCAATGCAGGAGATTCAGGTTCAATCCGTGGGCTGGGAAGATCCCCTGGAGAAGGAAATGGAAACCCACTCCAGTATTCTTGACTGGAGAATCCTATGGACAGAGGAGCCTGGCAGGCTACAATCCATGGGGTCACAAAGAGTAGGACACAACTTAGCGACTAACAACAAGATCTAGTTCCAGAGTCTCACAGATGAAAAGTGTTAGAGTTGGAATTCCAACACAGAAACAATTTTGTCCCGCTTGTTTCCCCCTTGTGTTTAAACTCATCTCCTTTATGATGAAGCCTTCACAGGTCCTTTAAGTCAGAGATAGCTAACCATTTCTGTAGCATGAAATTTTTAGCATTTTGGTAAAGTCTATGACTACCTTCTGGGAATAATGCTTTTAACAGCATAAAAGTAATTCATAGGATTATGAAGGAAAACAGTTTTACTGCAGTTATAAAAATATTTTTAAAAACAAATTTGTGCTGTAGCAATTTATGTGCATCTTTCAGAAGTCATTAGCAAGACGGAATAGGGGATTTAAGACTACCAGTTTCAGTGGAGTTCATGTACATAAACAGTATTTCGAGACAGCTGCAATAAAATTCGTGATACCAAAATATACATACTTTGATTGATGATAAAGCCAACAGACACTGCTAGAACTACTCTGGTTAACTGCTTATATTCCTAATTCTAAGATTATGCTAAATTTCAGTCAGAGGCTAGTGAAAATTAAAGCTGTCATGTTTTCCCTTCTGAGTTCACAGATTTCCTGAATTCCATCCAGGTTAAGAACATCAGCTGTATACTGCAATTCATCACTTTATCTCTGAAACCATTCCTGTTCCTCTTGTAGCACTCATCTTGGTCCCTCCTCACACCATGGCTAGAATGTAGGGAATGTGCCTTAATCCTTAAGAGACCATCACCTTCCTTAAGAGCAAGGGATAATGCTTATACCTGGAGGGTACCACAAGCCTCTCACACAGAAGGGATGGTTGAAAGTTTATGGTACACATGCATACAAATATGACATTATTCTTTCAGCTAAAAATAGTAGGCACCTACGGAACAGCTTACACTTTTAAGAAATAGCTGTACTTCAGGACACCAATTCTTACCTCTCTAGCTCAATCACTTTTAACTAAAACTCCCATCTCAAACCAGGATTTGGATGCAAAAGAGGGGCACTTCTTTAAGAAAACAAGATTCTCCATTCTAGGAGTTCCTCCAGTGACAAAAAAAAAAAAAAGAGTTGTTTCAACTGCAAAATGGTAAATATTCAGGACTATGTCTTAGCGTGTTTTATGGGGGTACCAAATGAAAATGGGTCTTTCAACAAGTATTCTGAAGGTGAATATTATATAAGCTAAACCAAAACTGTACTAAGGACAGAGGATCAATGACTATCTGAGATAATCACAGTCTTGCATATTTTACCTGTTTATTTTCAAGACTCTAAACATTTTTATGGCTATGTGAGAGACAAGCTTTAAATATACACCTTTAAATATAAAAGGTGAGTCCAGCACCCACTGGGACTATGCTAACAAGGGTACATATGGTTCCTCTCAAGATTTTACCTCTGAAACCAAAGATAAGACAAAAATCTTTAAAGACAGAAGTTCAACAGAAAAAAAAGCAGAATAAGTATCTTTGACTTGAGTGAAGTGTTAGTCGTTCAGCCACGTCCTACTCTTTGCAACCCCATGGACTGCAGCCCACCAGGCTCTTCTGTCCAAGGAGTTCTCCAGGCAAGAATACTGGAGAGGGTAGCCATTCCCTTCTACAGAGGACCTTCCTGACCCAGGGATCGAACCTGTATCTCTGCTGCATTGCAGGCAGATTCTTTACTGTCTGAGCCACCAGATACTTAACAGTGACATTTAAATAAGCAAAAAATCTCATAATTCTTTCAGGGTCAAGGAAAGGAAAAAGGAATATTTACCTATGTACCCTGAAAACTTTTATAAACTGAACAATGCTCAAAGTAACAAACGAAAAATTTAATTCTAAAATTAGAAAGAACTTTTGATACCAAAAAAAATAAAAATCCATATAAAATATCATTTGCCTAATACAGTTCTTCAAAGAAATTTTACTTAACCTTATGGACACAAGAAAATTTAAAATAAATGAAACTAAGCAACTTCTTGAAGACATTTAAAGTTAAAGAGCATTTCCCCTTTTAATGA
This sequence comes from Cervus canadensis, assembly GCF_019320065.1. Taxonomy (NCBI): domain Eukaryota; kingdom Metazoa; phylum Chordata; class Mammalia; order Artiodactyla; family Cervidae; genus Cervus; species Cervus canadensis. The sequence continues at coordinate 82,534,184 of NC_057388.1, forward strand.
AAGTAATCTTATAAGATGTAATCTGTGACCAAACAGCTTATTCATCAGGAAGCAGAAGTGTGATTGCTCAGAAAAGATCCTGGAAACAGCAACCTTGCACTTTCCCTGAAGGAGGATACCACTGTGCTCTGAATTTATTCAAAGAACCAAGAGTCTATGAAGGGCCAGGTATGTCGAAACTTCCTGAATCATGGTGTCAGAAAGGCTTCTAGCACAGCACTGAAATATGCACCACACATATGGTAAACCCTACCTTGGCTATATGGAGACCCACACTTGAGCATCTGCCCACTGGATTTGAGGATTACAGAATGAGACAAAGAAGTAAGATTGAGGATTACAGAACAAGACAATGAAGGGCTTCTGCCCTTTGTGGTGACCTGGCTTGGATTAAACTTCCATGTTGTCAGCCAAACTTGAAATCTGTACTATGTCGACTAACCCATGATCCACTGTAAAGACAGAATACCCTTATATAAAAACACAGATGCAGAAGAAGAGATTTAGTTAACAAAGGACTAAAACGTGTCCTGAGCCACAAAAATTCACTCCATGGGCTTGGGGAAAAAAAAAATCTCAATTTCTCCTGAAAATACGCGAAGAAAGGAGAAAGAAATGCTCCAACAAGATTTCATGAGCTATCTCAAACAACAAATTTCTACAATCTATAGATCAGGTCTTCACGAAATGGACAGTGTCAAGAACGCAGGCAAGTCTACAAAACACAGGCAGGCAGCAAAAAGCCACGCTACCCTAAATAGAAACAGGAATCTCAGACATTTTCAAATACTTAATTTGAAATGCCATCCTTAGAATTTAAGAAAATGTGATGTGAAACAAGATGGCTAATATCAAAAATAACAAACACAATGTGATCTGCAGAGCTGCACGAAAATTTAAACCCTCACTTCTCATTACCGGTTACTGGATTTCAAGTGTGAACGCACTGACCTTTCTTCATACCCTCCTGACACACGATGCCAATCCTGGTTTACTTAGCGATCATCAATTTACTCTGAAAAAAACACCCTTTTTCATGGTATTTTTTCCCCAAAGTTTAAAATAAATTTTGACAGGTCAAACAGCCCTTGGAATATGAACAGTAAATCTTTCCATCCCAAAGTAAAGTGCTAACAAAAAGCTGACACCAAAATATTTAAATGCAAACCTACCAGCCCTTGTCCCTCTATTTCAGCATACACAAAAAACTAAGACCCTTGGGTGGTACTTTTTAATTTAAGAAAGGTAATTACAAAAAACAAAGCAAAAGAGACTTAAAAGACTCTCAGTTTTCACAAATCAACTGTTAAGCAACTGTATTTATTTTTTAAATAGATATTAAAGGACAAGGCATAATGTCAGGGAAAGAAGTGGGTAGAAGAAAAGGAATGATATGAAACTGACTGCTGGTATTGTGAAGCTGCTAGGGCTTCCCTGGTGGCTCAGTGGGGAAGAATCTGCCTACAGTGGAGGAGACCGGGTTCAGTCCCTGGGTTGGGAAGATCCCCTCAAGGAGGGCATGGCAACCCACTCCAGTATTCCTGCCTAGAGAACTCCATGGACAGAGGAGCCTGGCAGGCTGCGGTCCATAGGGTCACATAGAGTCGGACACGACTGAAGTGACTAAGCAGCAGCAGCAACTGCGAAGCTAAGGCAGCCATTCCCAGTTTCTCTGGAAGAAACTGACAGTGCGAGTCAAGCTCCCTGATGCTCCAGACTAAGAAGCAGTATATACAGATTTTTTTCCAACATAAATGTGTATAAAAATTCAAACACCATGGCCTGGAGCTTAGTCCTGGAGCTATAGTATCAAGCCCTGCTCTTTTTTTGTTGTCTTTTACATTTTGGAGATGTGAAAGCCTGCGGGGCAAGAAACAGAAGAAATAAAGAAACAAATTAACACTTGGAGGCTTGCAGACAGGAAAGGAGCTTTAGAAATTATCTTCCCTCTTCAACAGGTAGGGAATCAGACCAATAGTAAAGACCTGAGTTTCACCAACATACTTTACTCTGAAAACAGATAGGGAAACAATGGAAACATCGAGAGACTTTATTTTCTTGGGCTCCAAAATCACTGTAGATGGTGACTGCAGCCATGGCATTAAAAGACGCTTGCTTCTTGGAAGAAAAGCTATGACCAACCTAGACAGCATACTAAAAAGCAGAGACATTACTTTACTGAAAAAGGTCCATCTAGACAAAGCTATGGTTTTTCCAGTAGTCATGTATGGATGTGAGAGCTGGACCATAAAGAAAGCTGAGTACTGAAGAACTGATGCTTTTAAACTGTGGTGTTAGAGAAGACTCTTGAGAGTCCCTTGGACTGCAAGGAGATCCAGCCAGTCAATCCTAAAGGAAATCAGTCCTGAATATTCATTGGAAGGACTGATGCTGAAGATGAAGCTCCAATAACTCTGGTCACCTGATGCAAAGAACTGACTCATTAGAAAAGATTCTGATGCTAAGAAAGATTGAAGGCAAGGAGAAGGGGACGACAGAGGATGAGATAGTTGGATGGCATCACCGACTCGATGGACATGAATCTGAGCAAGCTCTGGGAGTTGGTGATGGACAGGGAAGCCTGGCATGCTGCAGTACATGGGGTCGCAAAGAGTTGGACATGACTGAGTGACTGAACTGACTGATTGATTCTACTCTTAGAGTTACTAATCCAAGAAGGGTTGTAGATGCAATGAGGAGAGGATAGAAAAGCATGATGCAAACCACTGTCATGAATAATTTATGAAGAAAATAAAATTGAAAGGAAATGTGGTGCAGTCTCTACTTGGAATATGGATATGTCTTTCTTTCTACCAGAACAGGAAACAAATGAGTATCAGAGGTAAGGTAACTTAACAAAACTGCAAAATGGTGGGGGGGGTGGGGGTAGGGTCTGAAAATAACTGCAGTATACAAAGGGATTAACAGTTATCTTAATGTATGAAGAACACTTGTAAATCAGTATTTAAAAGGTGAACATCCAAATGGACAAAAAGGACATGAACAGATAATTCAGAAAGATATAAATACGAATGACTGGTATGGAAATGCTGAACTTTGCTAACAGTAAAATAAAAATCAGTTGTCATTTATTTTATGATAATACCAAGTATGAAAGGGGGGAAAAATGGCACTCTCATATGCTGTTTTGGTAGCAAAAACTGTTAACATTTTTGAGAACAATTTGGTAATCTGTATAAGGGTTTAAGCAATATTTATCCTCCATCATCCAAGAATACCACTTGCAGAAATTTATCAAAGATGAATTTCTATAAGAATACAAATGACCATCTCAGCACTTATTTTAACACTTTAAGAAAACTTAAGTGTCTAAAAATAAAATTGAGACACAGGCAGACAATGAACTATTACACAGCTACTTAAAGCCATACTCACGGAGAATATTTAAAGAATGCTCATGACATATGTTAAAAAAAAATTGAAGTAATTTCAGTTTCATATATACAAAAGAGAAACAACAAACTGTTTGAGCTGTCTATAGGCTTTGGAATAATAGGGGATTCTTTAATGTCCTCTTTAATATTTTAGGGCTTCTCCAGTTGTTCAGACAGTAAAGAATCTGCCTGCAATGCAGGAGACCTGGGTTTAATTCCCTGGTTGGGAAGATCCGCTGGAGAAAGGAGTGGCTACCCATTCCAGTATACTTCCCTGGAGAATTCCATGGATAGAGGAGCCTGGTGGGCTACACTCCATACAGTTGCAGAGAGTTGGACAAAACTGAGCAACTAACACTTTCCTTCTTAATAGTGATTATTTTTAGAGCAGTTTTAGAATTGCAGAAACTTTTCCTCTTTAATGTTTTAAAAATTCTCTTAACAATCATATCACACAATACTCCTATTAAAGTGTTCTTAAAGTATTATTAATGTAGAAAACATCTGAATCCCAGAATAAAGTGTTTTAAAATGAAAGTATACAATAAAAGTGCCAAAAATAGAGCTTAATATTTTGGGATGAAAATAAGTAATTTTTCCTTTAATATGAGGTTTGTAAATTCACACTTAGACTGGTTTTTTCCCTTACAGAAGGAATTCCCATTTGTATCATTATGGAAGTAGAAAATCTGAAAAGCAAGTGGTTGTAATGGTGATGATGGGGGCAAGACTTATTTTAATACTACTTTGGTCATTTTTAAAGATTACAAACTTCTAACTCTCATCCATTCTCAGGAACCAGAAGAGAACATAAATTAATGCAAGTAATTAGAAAAATATTCATCCTTTCCGGAAAGTTGCTAAAGGACTTCCCTGATAGCTCAGTTGGTAAAGAATTCACCTGTAATGCAGGAGACCCCGGTTTGATTCCTGGGTCGGGAAGATCCGCTAGAGAAGGAATAGGCTACCCACTCCAGTATTCTTGGGCTTCCCTTGTGGCTCTGCTGGTAAAGAATCCAGCTACAATGTGGGAGGCCTGGGTTCAATCCCTGGGTTGGGAAGATCCCCTGCAGAAGGGAAAGGCTATCCACTCCAGTATTCTGGTCTGGAAAATTCCATGGACTGTATAGTCCATGGGGTTGCAAAGAGTCAGACATGACTGAGCGACTTTCACTCACTGACTTCTGAAAAGTTGTAAACAAAGCTAACCCACCAAAAAGGTGGGGGAAAAGACTACAACATTCATTTTTGGCACAGTAATAGAACTTGAATATTTGTTACACTGAAAGCAGCTAGTAAGCAATTATATACTGTCTTTTGGAAATCCAAAAAGGAAAGGCCACTTTCTTTTCCATCTATCTATTATAAATCATACTGTCACTGGTTACATTTGGATGAAGTCCACCTGAATTTTGTCAGCAGAAGCCAATATCTGATGGGAAAAACAACTTGGAAAGTAACATACAACAATAAACCTATGTTTATCCATCCACAGAATCAGCTGAAGTCTCCTAAATGGAAAAACAGAACAGGGGAAAAAGATATGGCTAGGGAAAAAAACATACTTGTAGAACTACTGTCCACTTTATATCTTCCTCCATGCAGTGAGTTACTTTGGGGGTCAGGGGAGCTTGAAGAAAAAATAGAAAACTTCTATAAAGAAAACAAGATGAAGGTACCATAGAATCTAATAGTAATTAGCAGCTATAAAATTATCAAGATTGTTACTGCTAACTTTTATTAAGCAACTGAGTATGCTACCTGCCATTTCTCTCTTCTTCTCCTATTGTGGTTCCTCTCTATCATCAAGTGTGCCCAGTTAGGTGGTTTAGACACATGGGTCCACATTTTCCCCCTAACAATGCTACTGACTTTGAAGAAAAAGACTGAAGTAATTTCAAAATCAAATTGATTATTCTTATATTATAGGTCACTATTCAAACCAGAACATTTCATGCAAAGATGGGCACAATTAAGGACAGAAATGGGATGGACCTAGCAGAATTAGAAGACATTAAGAAGAGGTGGCAGAAAACACAGAAGAACTACACAAAAAAGATCTTCATGACCCAGATAATCACAATGGTGTGATCACTCACCTAGAGCCAGACATCCTGAAAGGCAAAATCAAGTGGGCCTTAGGAAGCATCACTATGAACAAAGCTAGTGGAGGTGATAGAATTCCAGTTGAGCTATTTCAAATTCTAAAAGATGATGCTGTGAAAGTGTTGCATTCAATAAGCCAGCAAATTTGGAAAACTCAGCAGTGGCCAGAGGACTGGGAAAGGTCAGTTTTCATTCCAATCCCAAAGAAAGGCAATGCCAAAGAATGCTCAAACTACCACAAAATTGCACTCATCTCACATGCTAGCAAAGTGATGTTCAAAATTCTCCAAGCCAGGCTTCAACAGTAGGTGAACTGTGAACTTCCAGATGTTCAAGCTGGTTTTAGAAAAGGCAGAGGAACCAGAGATCAAATTGCCAACATCTGCTGGATCACTGAAAAAGCAAGAGTTCCAGAAAAATATCTATTTCTGCTTTACTGATTATCCCAAAGTCTTTGACTGTGTGGATCACAACAACTATGGAAAATTTTTAAAGAGATAGGAATACCAGACACCTGACCTGCCTCCTGAGAAATCTGTATGCAGGTCAAGGAGCAACAGTTAGAACTGGACATGGAACAACAGACTGGTTCCAAATCGGGAGTGGAATACATCAAGGCTGTATATTGTCACCCTGCTTACTTAACTCATATGCAGAGTACATCATGAGAAATGCAGGACTGGATGAAACACAAACTGAAATCAAGATTGCCGGTGGTGGCGGTGGTGGTGGTTTAGTCACTAAGTCGTGTCTGACTCTTGCGACCCCGTGAACAGAAGCCCACCACGCTCCTCTGCCCATGGGATTCTCCAGGCAAGAATACTGGAGTGGGTTGCCATTCTCTTCTCCAGGGGATCTTCCCAACCCAGGAAATGAACCCGGGTCTCCTGAATTGCAGGCAGATTCTTTACCAACTAAACCACCAGGGAAGCCCCAAGATTGCCAGGAGAAATATCAATAACCTCAGATACGCAGATGACACCACCCTTATGGCAGAAAGTGAAGAACTAAAGAGCCTCTTCTTAAAGTGAAAAAGGAGAGTGAAAAAGTAGGCTTAAAGCTTAACATTCAGAAAACTAACATCATGTCATCTGGTCCCATCACTTCATGGCAAGTGGATGGGGAAACAGTGGAAACAGGGACAGACTTTATTTTTGGGGGCTCCAAAATCACTGCAGATGGTGACTGCAGCCATGAAATTAAAAGACGCTTACTTCTTGGAAGAAAAGTTATGACCAACCTAGACAGCATATTAAAAAGCAGAGACATTGCTTTGCCAACAAGGGCCATCTAGTCACAGCTATGTTTTTTTCCAATAGTAATGTATGGATGTGAGAGTTGGCCTATAAAGAAAGCTGAGCACTGAAGAATTGATGCTTTTAAACTGTGGTATTGGAGAAGACTCTAGAGAGTTCCTTGGACTGCAAGGAGATCCCACAAGTCCATCCTGAAGGAAATCAGTCCTGAATATTCATGGGAAGAACTGATGATGAAGATGAAATGCCAATACTCTGGCTACCTGATGCGAAAAACTGACTCATTTGAAAAGACCTTGATGCTGGGAAAGACTGTAGGTAGGAGGAGAAGGGGACAACAGAGGATGAGATGGCTAGATGGCATCACCGACTCAATGGACATGAGTTTGAGTAAACTCTGAGAGTCAGTGATGGACAGGGAAGCCTGGTGTGCTGCAGTTCACGGGGTCACAGAGAGTTGGATACAACTGAGTGAATGAACTGAACAGAACTGATTCAAATCGAAGTTAAGACGTCTGATAAAAATGGGTGAGAGAGAAACAGCACTGTCATATAAAAATTATCTTCACAATATATGCTGTATTTAATAATATTCATGATAAATATTTAATACTGACACAGATATACAAAAACACAGGAACACATACCCAAGAAGGCACCACATATAGAAAACCTAGAAAGATTGAATCCTGTCATGATCTAGTTGAAATTACTTTGGTCAAATAATGTGGAGAAAAAGAAATATCTTGAGTTGCCCAGCAAGATCCCACATATTAAAAGAGTGGTAAATTAAACCAAATATTCAAAGGTACAACCAATTCAAGAAAAGACAAATAATTCTTTATTGTCTATATAAAATGCAGACATTCAACCAAGATGGAAAAGACTATACATAAAACCACTGAAGCAATAACATTTATAAAGCTAAAAAAGTTAATAACAGACTTCAGGGAACTTGTAAGCCCTCAGTATTAAGAAATATCTTCAATTTAATTGGTAATTCACATTTACTAGGCTTTCCACACATATGGATATATTCCCACACATATATATCTTCATGGTTAAAAATGACCATCACAACTAACAAAAATCTAATATATTAGAAAAGCACCACTGATAGACTGTTGAAAAGAGCTCTATATGGCAAACATGTAACATCTCTGAGAAGACAGATTTTGAAATATAGAAGCAAAAAAGACAATAAAATCAAAGAATACTAAGTTAGAAATAACATAAAGCCTAACCATGCTTCTGAAGCATCGGCCATCTCTGAGAAAGCACAAAACCATGAAACTGAAATCTCAATAGGAAGAAATTCCATGGCAGTATTGAAGTGATACTTTAAAATATTATAAAGAAAAAACAAAATACATAATTTTTACACAGAGCAGTAAATGCTATGATACTCATCCACTTAGTCATAAGTCAATCTGTTAAAAGCATTTGTGTGCCATAAAATATGTGCTATATTTGTGGAATAAGATGATAACCAGGGAAGAAATGTTTCCTTCATGGAACATATATTCCAGAAGTCATTAAGATCTAGGTCAACATGTTTCTCAAAATATAGAGTAAATCAAAATCATCCAGGTGCAAGTTCAAAGTTCTGATGTCCATCCCTATGATGTTCAATAGGTATTGAACAGAACTCAAGATCTGTTTTTAATAAGCTTTAATGGAAAGAGTGATGTTTTAGCTCTGCTACTAATTAGGTAGCAGCTTTGGGCACTGGTCACTTATCCTTGTTTCTAAGATGGGAATGAAGTGAAATGAAGTCAATACTGCTCAGTCATGTCCGACTCTGCAACCCCATGGACTAGTCCATGGAATTTTCCAGGCCAGAATACTGGTGTGGGTAGCCTTTCCTTTCTCCAGGGGATCTTCCCAACCCAGGGATCAAACCCAGGTCTCCCGCATTGTACGTATATTCTTTACCAGCTGAGCCACAAGGGAAGCTGAAGAACACTGGAGTGGGCAGCCTATCCCTTCTTCAGCAGATCTTCCTGACCCAGGAATAGAACCAGGGTCTCCTGCATTGCAGGTGAATTCTTTACCAACTGAGCTATCAGGGAAGCCCAATACTGGGATAATTCTGCTTAAAAAGTTTACTCTGAAGAATAAAAACATTTTTGAAGTGTTTTGCACAGTACCTGGCACAAGTGTATTCAAAATGGCACCATGAAAGTCAGAAAATCTGTATTCACACTGAACTCAGAAGCTTACCAAATGTATAACACTGGAAAAGGCACTGAAGCTCTGAGCTTCAGTTTCTATTTATGTAGTTAGTGGGTAATAATGCCACTGATTAACACAAAGTTACTAGAAGAAAAAAAATAATATTTTGGTAAGCTATAAGAAATACTACATAGAGGTAATTATAGTAGAGGCTACCAGTAGTTGTTTTTTTTTAATTTTACTGATGTATACATAGTTGATTTACAATGTTGTATTTCATTTCTCCTTTACAGTAAAGTGACTCAGTTACATGTATATATATTCTTTTCCATTGCAGTTTACCACAGGATAACGAATACAGTTTCCTATGCTATACAGTACAATCCTGTTGTTTTTATATACTAGTTTATATCTGCTAATCTCACACTTTCATTCCTTACCCTCCCCACCTGATCTCCCCCCTTGTACTTTATCTCTGAATCTGTTTTTGTTTCCTAGATATGTTCATTTGTGTCGTGTTTTGGACTCCACATATAAGTGGTAGCACATGCTTTTTGTCTTTTTCTGACTTCACTTGAGACTACCGGCATTCTTAGTCATAACAAAGTAGTATGAAAATATAATCCTTGAAAAAGAGGGGAAAGTCTTATGTGAGAAAAATTGAGAAACAGGTTTTCTTTTCTTTTTAAACCTTGTTTTCCCAACAAAGGGCTTCCCTGGTAGCTCAGCTGGTAAAGAATCCACCTACAATGCAGGAGACCCCGGTTCTATTCCTGGGTCAGGAAGATCCACTGGAGATAGGATAGGCTACCCATTTCATTATTCTTGGACTTTCCTGCAGGTTCAGATGGTAAACAATCCGCATGCAATGTGGGAAACCTAGGTTCGATCCCTGGGTTGGGAAGACCCCTGGAGAGGGGAATGGCTACCCACTCCAGTATTCTGGCCTGGAAAATTCCATGGATAGAAGAGCCTGGTGAGCTACAGTCTATGGGCTCGCAAAGAGTCGGACATGACTGAGCATCTTTCACTTTCCCAACAAAATGTACTTAATTCATTCAAGAGTTTGAGTACAGAATATGTACCACCTGGGAAATGGTAACCCTCCAAATGTAAATCAGGAATATAGACTCCATAGACATTAATAATACAAGTCTTGATTCCTATGAGAACTCCACAAAGCCAAGTTGGACATAGTTTCACAAGCCAACAGTTGCTGGAACTACTACACAAAGAACAGAAAACCTTGATTACTTCGTTCACTACTTAAACATCACTACTGTATGAGCCCCAGGGAAGCCCAACTACATAAACAGAAGCATTGAAGCTCACAAAAGGTCAATGACTCGTGTGGTGTTACATATTCACTAAACGTAAGAGTCTGATATGAAGCCACATTTTGTGACTTTCTGGTAGTCCGGTTGTTTCCCAGCAGCAATTTTGAAAACACCTCTTCAGCATTTACATCTCTTTCTGCAACAATCGCAGCCAAGCAATCCATTCCAATTCCATTGGTCGGGAATCTACCAGTTGAAAGCAAATCATCTGGAAAGCTTTTAAAAGGTATAGATCCTGAAATTCTGATTCAGTGTGCCCAGGAGAGGGCCCTGGGACCCATCTATGCAAAATGCCTCCCAAGAAACTGTGATGTGAGCCAGAATCTCGTCGCCAGATGCTGCACTCCCCAGTCCACTGTGTATATGGGCTGTGCAACCAAACTCCAATGATGTTAGGCTAAAATCTGGCCCACTTCAGTTTCCATGTTAGGCCTAGTTTTACTCTTGGGGCCACACACAACACAAGCCTAATCTGTCTCCAGGCCCTTCAGGTGACCTATATTATGCTTCAAACTTGATAACCCTAAATTGACAAACTTGATAAACCCTAAATGCACATCTTTTCATTTATATTTAGTACCCAGAAGAGAACACCACACTCATTCAGAAACCAATGGTGGGCTTCCCTGGTGGTACAGGGGTTAAGAGTCCGCCTTGCAATGCAAGAGACATGGGGTCAATCTCTGGTCTGGGACGATCCCACGTGCCATGGGGCCACTAAACCTGTGCACCGCAATGATTGAGCCTGTGCTCTAGAACCCTCGTGCCGCAACTGCGGAAGCCCAAACACCTTAGAAGCCATTCTCTGCAATAAGAGACACCACTGCAATGAGACCTCGCACTGCAACTACAGAAAGCCCCCACAGCATTGAAGACCCACCACAGCCAAAAATAAATATTAAAAAAAAAAAAGAAACCAATGGTGATACTCCTTCATTGCAGAAACAATATTCTCATTAACACAGCTTAAGTGGGCCTTTTACTAAACTAACAACAACATATTATGCTTACTTCTTTGTAATACCCTTACTAAAAATACTTACTTTGGAATATATTTATTTTGGAGCAATTTTAGGTTTATACAGAAGTTGCACATGTAATACAAAGAGCCCCCAGGGCCCCCTCCCCCAGCTTGTTTTCCAAATGTTAACACATATAGTACCACAATACATCTACCTGAACCAAAGATGAGTTTTCTTAATTACATCTTTTTCCAGAAATTACCTTCCTCAACACATTTCTTTCATCCTGAAAGAATGTTTTTCTTTTGTTTCATTACATGATGCAAGTATAATGAAAGTGAAGTTGCTCAGTTGTGTCTGACTCTTTGCAACCCCGTGGACTGTAGCCTACCAGGCTTCTCAGTTCATGGGATTTTCCAGGCAAGAGTACTGGAGTGGGGTGCCATTTCCTTCTCCAGGGGATCTTCCTGACTCAGGGATCGAACCCAGTGTCCTGCATTGTAGGCAGATGCTTTACCCTCTGAGCCACCAACCCTTAAATTTCCTCTATTAAGATTCATAGCCATGATTTCATCTTGCAAGACTTTGACCCAAAGACTTAAACTCTGAGTTTTACAAGATGGAATGTAATGCCTTATACTTGTTAAGATATTCTGAGTCAAGGTCCAGATAGACAGCATCCACTATTGTCTCTAGATTCATGCCACACAGTTATCTGGTAAGCAAGACTTCTATACTTTTATCTTATGTGACAGGTTTGGGCTTGGGTAACATAAACCTCCCTAGAGTTGCATTAAGCAACTTCTGATGCACACATACCATCAATTAATTACTAACCACAAAAATTATCTGTACATCCAATTACTCTGTTATTCTTGCAAAGATATTTCCCTACCTCAGAAAAGTTCAGACACATTGCATCTCTACATTTTTCATCTGTACTAGCCTAATATACCTTTGCATGTTGTTCTTCAGTTGAGAGGTGTAGATATGTGCACAGTGGAAGGAGTCCATGCCCAAAATGACTCTGAAATCCTTAGGGGAAAAAAGGAAACTCTCTTAACAACTACTGACCATTCACTGAAGCAATTAATGACCCTGTGTGAAAACTGATGCCCACAGGAAGCCCACAGAGAATTCCTGATGAGTGACAAACTAAAATCAGAAGAAAGAGAAAATTGGGATTGTAGTATTATTTCTCTGTCAAGAAAAGGGTTCCATTCATCCTCATAAAATTAGTTGCTGGCTTTAGTTATTATAAAAAGTTTAGTGAACAGAATGGCTCATGTACTATTAGCAAGTAATATTTAAGGACTTATTAACTGCTATTTAAGATAGGAATCTACTATTGAGATCCTGATTAAAAAGGGTAAATTAAACATGCAGACCCACAGACAGCTAAGCTCAGCTCTATCAATCAGTGCCAGAAGATTTTTCTAAACAGCTTAGTTCTCCACAAAAGATCTGAATAATTTCCAATTCTGTTTATCTCTCAAAACCAGGCTGTGGAATTAGTTTTTAAATTGCAAAAGAGAATCAACAATGCTTTCAAGGAAGGCTGCAAACTCACAGCCTTCCTATTATACGTGTGAGCTTCTTAAAACGAGAAGCCATTAAAAACATCTTTTAAAAGGTATCATAATGCCAGAAACAAAGCTCTTCAAACTCACCTCATAGTAACTCCGAACTGCATTGCAAAATGCTTCGTCAGCTACAATCTGGGTTTCCCCATTGAGGAAGGCCTGGAACCGTTCTTTCAGTAACTGCAACTGTTGCTTGTTAAGCTGTAAGAAAAAAAGAAGGGGGGAGGAAATCAGATTAAAAAAACTAGCTAATCCATGACACATAATGGTTTTTAAGAGTTATATTTGCCACGTGTGTCTAAGACTTGATACCCAGAATTCACTTATGGGTCAATTTTTAAAAGCTTGTAAATTATTGCCCCACGAACTTCAGAATACCTGATACTGAAAACAGAATCCAAATTTCTGCCCCAAACAGCGTTCTTGTGATTACTACACTCCAATCTCTTTGCAGAGATGGGGGAAAAAAATCTAAAATTCAAATGAGAAGTTAACTGCCAGCTGTCCTGAACAGAGGGCAAAAAGGGATAAGAATTCTTGGAGGTGAGTGGACAACCAACAGTTCTGAACACAAGAGGACAGGAAAGACAGAGATACTCAGAGAAAGAATTCTCTGTAAAGGACATCTGTTGAATGCCAAAAGCTTGAATTATCATGAAAAAACATCTCAGTGACTGAGCTGGGATAAAGGGATGATGAGGAGGGGAACAGAGGGGCAATGGGGGCAGTGAGTGCATCTCCAGGCAGGCTAGGGGAAGGTAGTAACTCAGGGAGAGGAGTGTAAGTTTACAACCACGTTTGCTCACCTGGGGCTATCTAGCACGGTTACGGAGGGCAGGTTAGACATGGACCATGGCTTACTAACCACATCTTCTAGTCATCAACTACAAGCAGAAGCAGCTATTTCATTTCTACAGCTCACCGCAAAATGAGAGCGAGGAGCCCCTTATTGAAAAAATTCATTTCAAGACAGCAGCAAAAGAGCATTCAACCTGTCATGGACCCTTCTAAGCAGGAGCCCATGTGGCCACTCTAAACACAGCTCACACACACACACACACACACACTTAAAGCTTAACTGGAGACAGAACATAGTCTTGCAGAGTAACCAACAAATCCTGAGGTATACAGGGACCAGGAAGGGAGTGATCTCTCCATTTCAGTCATCCTCATCAGACTCTTACAAGAATTCAGCCCAGTTCTGGATTCTACAGAGAGTTGTGAGGCATTTGGAAACATGCCGAAGACAAAATGATTAAAGGATTAGAAAGACTAAACAAACTGGGATGATTTGGCTTCGAAAAGAAGGCTGATATGAAGTAAGTTTAAAACTGTTCAAAAGGCTTGTTAAAATGCCATTCAAATTGGAGAGACATGCTCTTTCAAAACATGGGTTTTATTTAGGAGTCTAAAAAACAAGACAGCCTGTGAAAAAAACCACTGCTGGGAGTAACAGACTGATAAATAAGTGTCCTACTGTGCTCCAGTGTAAAAAAACCTCTTGCCCTGAGCAGTGGAGAGAGAAGAGCATTCCATTTTTCAGCCAGGTTATCCTTCATTTTAGGGAAAGCTGAACCAAGCTGGAAAGCAGGAACATCAACATCATCTTACATTCTCCATTTCTATGTAATGTGCAGAGAATGAAAGCAGGTACCGTGCGTGTGTGTGTGTGTGTGTGTGTGCGTGCGTGCGTGCGTGCGTGTGTGTGTGTGTGTGTGTACCAGCAAGGCAAATTAAGCCCATGCCTTTCCCTCTCTAAACACAGTTCACCAAAGGGACCAGATGGAAGGAGGATAGCCATTGCTGACAGTGAGACCGCTGACAACACTCTAGTTGCCAAGCACTGGGAACCGCCAAGGAGGGTTTCAATTTGCAAACCAAGGGTCCAGGTATTCAGAAAAGAGCGGAAAGGGACTGGGGGGATGACAATGACCTGGAGAGCACTTCAATGATCATTTGTCCCAACTCCCTCACTTGAGAAATAAATATTATTCAAATCTAGAAATCAGGGTATCTTCATTCAGTTTTCTTCTATCAGAGGCATTTGTTCACCAGGAACTCCTTTAAATCTCTGCAGTCTCTAGTTTGCCAGTGTTTAGGTTTAGCCATTGTTGCGATGAGTTATGTTCTGGTGATTACAACATGGAACATTCCTGAATACGAATGGAGAGAAGGAGATTTGCACAAACTATCTTCTTAGAAACTCTTAACAATGCTAATGTCCTTCACAAAACATGCCAGAGCACTAGGCTTCAACTTTTTTGTTGATAAAAATTACTGCAGTTACGTTTAAGACATAAAATGATAGCTATATTTTAACGATATACAAACAGTCAATAAGAGGATAATTTACTAGTACAAAGAAAAGGTCTACAATTCCATATAAAAGAGACACGGAGGAAAAAAGGCAATTTAAAATCTAGCAGTGGGAAAGCAGAAAGCAGTTTCCAAAAAGCTATTTGCATTATCAAAATAAACTGTATTATACATCAATAGATAGAAGCCAATGTAATAGGCCCAAGAAATAGATTCAAATACAACTAGAAGTATACTATAAAATACCTTTATGGCACCTCAAATCAGTAGTAAAAGATGGTTTCTTCAATCAATGGTGTTAGAATAACTAGGTAGCCATGCAGAAAAAATTAAATTGAACCATAACACAAGGTTACAGCCCAAATGAATTACCTGTAATTTCTTATACCATAAAGGTATAAAGAAATAGGAGAATTCCTTTAAACATCAATATGAGAAAGTTTTTTTTAAACCATGAATCAAAATCTACAGGTCCTAAATTTAACTCCATAAGCATTAAAAATAAATTTAGTATTGTGGTAATCATTTTTCCACATAGATATGTGTCAAGCAATTACATTATATACTTAAACTTACAAAATATTATACATCAATTATATTTTTTAAATAAATAAATTTAGCATTAACAAAATCACTGAGGGAAAAAAAGGCCAGGAAAAAAATACTTGCAACTCATATCCTAAAGAACTAATTTTCAAACATACATATATTGGAAATTGACAAGAGTCTAACCTATAAGCCAACAGAAAGATAGACTAAATGGATAGACTCAGAGAAATGAATCAAGTCACGAAAGCCTAACAATTTACATTTTTCTTTTTCCAACTGAAATCTACATGAGAGCAGAAGGATTCGGGAAGATGATGGAAGAGGAAGCACCAGAAATCTGTTTCCCACCTCAACAACAACTGCATTGGCAGTATGTGTCTGATGTAAATATTTTGTAACTCTGGAATCCCTTTAAGGCTTTCAACATGACAAGGAAGGCTTGAGTTAAAACTGTAGTTAATTTTAACCAATTTCAGCTCTGCACAGTAGCACTTCCTACCCCCTCAAGACCCATAGTATCTTAAAAAAAAAACAAAACCCAACAACCCAACTTTTCATAAATTACTGTTTTTCAGTCACTAAGTTATGTTTGACTCTTTGCAGCCCCACAGACTGCAGCATGCCAGGCTCCTCTGTCCTTCACTATCTCCTAGAGTTAGCTCAAATTTATGTCCACTGAGTCGGTGATGCTATTTTACCATCTTATCCTCTGTTGCCCTTTTCTCCATTTGCCTCACTATCTCTAAACATCAAGGTCTTTTCCAATGAGTCGGCTCTTCACATCAGGTAACCAAATTATTGGAGCTTCAGCATCAGTCCTTGAGATGAATAATCAGGATTGATTTCCTTCAGGATTGACTGGTTTCATCTCCTTGCAGTCCAAGGGACTCTCAAGACTCTTCTCAAGCACCACAGTTCGAAAGCATCAATTCTTCAGTGCTCAGGCTTCTTTATGGTCCAACTCTCACATGTGTACATGACTACTGGAAAAACCATAACTCTGACTATACAGACCTTTGTCAGCAAACTGATGTCTCTATTTTTTAATGCTCTGTCTCAGCTTGCCACAGCATTCCTTCTAAGGAGCAAGTGTCTTAATTTCATGGCTGCAGTCACCATCCACAGTGATTTTGTAGTCCAAAAAAAAAAAAATCTGTCCCTCTTTCCACTTTTTTCCCCTTTATTTGCCATGAAGGGATGGGACTGCATGCCATGATCTTAGTTTTCTGAACGTGAGTTTCAAGCCAGCTTTTTCACTTTCCTTTTTCATGCTCATCAAGAAGTTCTTTAGTTCCTCTTCACTTTCTACCATGTAAATAACACTGCATCCAAACAGTGGTAATTCTATTAGCTTTATAAAAAAAATATGACCAAGTTCTCCTACGTACTGATATGAAAAGATCTTCAAAATATCTTGGGAAAGGAAACAATATAGAAAAGTACATAAAATAAGCCACCACTCCCATTTTTATTCTGAAAAATCAGAACATATATTTGCTTCCATAGCCAGAAACTATGGAAGAAGGATGTCCTTGGACACTGGACATATGGAGAATAAGGATGAAAAAAATTTTCAACTTGTATCACTTTATTCATTTTAAGTTTTAAATCACAGGATACTTTTTATATACTCAGATTTTAACTAATTTTCCTTTTAAATTAAGTTTTAATAGCCACTTTACAAATTTTTAAACTCAGAACAATTATAACCCCCTGCACATAGTTTAAATCAGATCATCCTGCAGAAAGGTTGAACAAACCAAATGACTTTTTCATTTCTCCTTTCAGGTATAAGATTTGAACTCGACTGTATATTCCCCACACTTTTTTTTTTTTTTTTAATTTCAAGGTTGAGGACTTCAAAGAAACAGAAAAAAACTGTAACAATTATGGTACTCAACATTCTACTTAATGCATTACCATATCAAGTAGTCACTCAGTTTCCATTTGAGCCTATTAAAACTAAGACACACACATATACACGCTACCTTTACACCTCACAATGAAGCTCATTTTAATTTCAGACAGCTATGAAGGAAAAACTGTGGTGTTGGAGAAGACTCTTGAGAGCCCCTTGGACTGCAAGGAGATCCAACCAGTCCATCCTAAAGGAGATCCGTCCTGGGTGTTCATTGGAAGGACTGATGCTGAAGCTGAAACTCCAATACTTTGGCCACCTGATGTGACGAGCTGACTCATTTGAAAAGACCCTGATGCTGGGAAAGATTGAAGGCAGGAGGAGAAGGGGATGACAGAGGATAAGATGCTTGGATGGCATCACCGACTCAATGGACATGGGTTTGAGCCAGCTCTGGGAGTTGGTGATAGACACGGAGGCCTGGCATGCTGCGGTCCACCGGGTTGCAAAGAGACGGATATGACTGAGTGACTGAATTGAACTGATGAAGGAAAAAAAACCTGCTTCCCTATGCCTTCCATAAATCCTAGTTCTATACTATCTAAGACCAAACAAACTAAACGTCACTTTTCTTCTTCAACACAGGCATTCAGGAACTTGGAGACAGGTACTAGAGTAAACTTTAGAATGAACTTCTATTCTAGAATGAAACTCTAGAATAAACTTTCTCAGTCCCCCCAACATCCTAAGAGCACTCTTCAGGTTGTCTGTAAATGAAGCATTACCTAGTTAAGTAAAACTTACTTACATAATACTAAATATAAGAAATCACTCTGAACACTACAACATCATGACACTCATTAGAACAGCAATGCCCCTCCTCAAATACACTCAATAGACTGATCACGATTATCCTGGGTCGTGTGGCCAACACAGAGACGAGGGGGCGGAACACTTACCGCATTATAAGCACTCTATCTATTGGTTCAAACTAAAACAAATGAACTCTTCCTGGCAGTCACATCAACTGACTCATATCGTGCTTATGATCAACAAAAATTCTAAAATATCCTTATGTGTGCTTCATTAAGCCATGTTTCATCTTAACTCCATTTACTTGATCCATTGTTCCAGTTGATTTTTTTTCTTTAGAATTGATTCCTTCAACCCATGACCAAAGAATCCTCCCAGTTGTTATAACACTAACATAATAAGGTGCTATCTGCAGTCTTCAGATCATTATAAAAATCAGTTCAGAATTAAGGGGGAAACCCATCATATACATACCTCCTATTTGACATAATCGATTAACATTTTGGAGGGCAGCCAGTTCTATTTGTCAGACTATATTTTAGCTTTGTCCACATACTGTCTTTACACTATTTACTAAAAAATGAATATTTTTCTAAAGTAAAAAAAAAATTGACCACCTGAAATTATTTAATGGGAATTTAGAAGAGCTTTTTATATGAAACTAAACTAGAACATAAATATCCTTGCTAGAAATCAGTCTTTATATAAAGAACACTTCAAATACTGATAGTAAAAGCTAAGTTTTATAAATCTGGGCTGGCAGTGATAATTTATTCATAATAATAGCGGCCTCAGAAAAAATACTTGTAGAGTTCAGAGATGGCTTATGTCCCTTAGAGTGCTGGGTACTTTTTGGTTTTTTTGCTTTACTTTTCTCCCTGTTCAAATTATATCCTGGTCTTTTCATTCTAAGTCATGACCAACTGAAGCATTAGCCCCAATCCAGACTACAGCTGGAGCCCAGCCATTATGCTGCTCAGGAACTGGACAGCCGCCACTGCGTGAGGCTGCCTTGACCTGCAGACCCCATCATGAGTGTTAACACTCATGGCAGGACTGCATGACCTCCTGGTGAGTGAAGGAGGCCACCGGCGGACTCTACAGCAGAGTGGCAGGTGACCACTGGCAGGGGTGGGGGGGGCGGGGGTGGTGGTGGTTGGTGTGCACACAAACCTTAAATAAAGCAGAAAAACAGACACTCTTCAAGGAATAAAAGGGTTTATTCCAGGCAAAGATGGTCTCAGAAATGCAAAGGCATAGCTTTAACTCCCGTTAATGAAACAAAGGAAAAGATTATTAGGAGGAGAAGATTATGGGACAGGTTTTGCTTTTTCCTTTGCTATGGACACTCTGCCAAAAAGATTTGCATAAAACCACTGGAAAAATTATCAGAGCCTTCTACGTTTCTGAAACAGACTTTCCCAAACTGCCTGTCAGAACAGAGTAACAAAGGAGTTCCAGCCCATCTCATACATTATACAATCCTGTGGGAGTCACTGTTATTAACAATTTCCTATCCAAAATCACTGCAGATGGTGACTGCATCCATGAAATTAAAAGACGCTTACTCCTTGGAAGGAAAGTTACAACCAACCTAGACAACATGTTAAAAAGCAGAGACATTACTTTGTCAACAAAGGTCTATCTTTGAGTCAAGGCTATGGTTTTTCCAGTGGTCATGTATGGATGTGAGAGTTGGACTATAAAGAGAGATGAGGGCTGAAGAATTGATTCTTTGAACTGTGGTGTTGGAGAAGACTATTAAGAGTCCCTTGGACTGCAAGGAGATCCAACCAGTCCATCCTGAAGGAAATCAGTCCTGAATATTCATTGGAAGGACTGACGCTGAAGCTGAAACTCCAATACTTTGGCCACCTGATGCAAGGAGTTGACTCATTTGAAAAGACCCTGATGCTGGGAAAAATTGAAGGTGGGAGGAGAAGGGGACAAAAGAGGATGAGATGGTTGGATGGCATCACCAACTCAATGGACATGGGTTTGGGTAAATCCGGGAGTTGGTGATGGACAGCGAGGCCTGGATTGCTGCAATCCATGGGATCTCAAAGAGTAGGACATGACTGAGCGACTAAACTGAACCAAATAACTTCTCACTCTGTTCTATCACTGCAGGTATTTCAGACATGTGAATATGCCCAACTAAGACTACAAATACCATCCTCACCTGACAATGGACATAGTCAAGTGACTAAATGAAAGCCCATGAGATGTAGGAAAAAGTGTGTGTGACTTCCAGGAAACCATAAAGAATAGCTGATGCAAGCCCTTCCTTGCCTCCTTCCTCTGTTTCCACTGGCTGAAATTTGACTTGCTAACTAGAACTGTCACTTAGCCCAAGATGATGGTGAAGCAACAAGATAAAAAGAACCTAAGACCCTCCCCAATGTGGAGCAGTCACTACAACCCAGGACTGTCACCTCCCAACTTCCTTTTATATGAGAAAGAAATAAATATCTCTATGAATAGATTGGGCTTCCCAGGTGGCACCAGGGGTGCCTACCTGCCAATGCAGGAGATGTAAGAGATGTAAATTCAATCCCTGGGTCAGGAAGATCCCTTGGAAGAGTGAATGCAACCCACTCCAGTATTCTTGCCTGGTGAACCCCATGGACAGAGAAGCCTAGCAGGCCACAGTCCACAGGACTGCAGAGCGTCAGACATGACTGAAGTAACAGCACACACACACAAACAGATCACTCTTGTGGGGGAGTGGGGGCAGGTTCATTGGTCATGTGGCTGAACCAAATCCTAACTGCTAGAAATCTCAGTGAGATACCCCATCAAGGAAACAATGCCCTAGCACTACCATCCCTGGCTAGTAAAGCTTATCTTGATTCACCCTAAACCAAAATATTCTTTCCATATGCTATATTATATGAAAACCTCCTCGTTCAGCAAATTTGCCCCGATGAACAGTGAATAGCAAACTCCAAGTGCTGAGGCAGCCTAAAAATAAAGTTATTTGGATAGGCTGAGTTTTACCGGTCCCACAGTTATTGAAAGGGGGAACTTTTAAAAGCCCCAGGTTTGCAAATACTGCTTTAACATAATTTATAATAACACGTATACTAAGTGATTAGTACAGAGCAGAAAAATCCCACTGCATCGTGAACAATGGGCCCCAGGTGAGGCTTACCAAGCTGCTAAATATGACTTCTACCCACACTCTCACTGACCTCCTAGTCGAATTCAAGCACTGGCAGGATTACAAGCATTATGGGGGATGGTCTTGGGGGAGAGGAGCTTCTAGTGAACACAGAAACTAGAAAAGTTAAATCCATGATTTAATGAATTTCCTTGCTGCATTGTACTGAGCACATTTCACATGTCTCATTAAATTCCTCTAAATCTTCTAGGAAGTTCATCCTCATTTCACAAATGAGGAAGCTAAGCATCTTGCCTAATTGCACATGTAGGAAAAGATGGAGCAAAATCTCACCATTATCCTGATCTAAAGGGCACATTCTTTCCAACCTCCGTATTATCTTGTTTCCCTCATAGCCACACTTCTTTTCCCAATAAGAAGTATGTCATTCCTGTATGTATTCACTTATTAAAAGTCCCCTCTACAGTAAAAGCAATTTGAGGATGAGAACAGCACTAACTGCTTACTAAAATAGTGACTCAAACCACCACAATGGATGAGAAAATAGCCTATCATAGTTATCATCACTCATTTCATCAATTAACAAGGTTATATATGACTTGGAACTATGACAAATCTAGACACCATATAAAAAAGAAGAGACATGACTTTGCTGATAAAGGTCAGCAAAGCTGACCTATACTCAAAGCTATGGTTTTTCCTGTAGTCATGTACAAATGTGAGAGTTGGACCATAAAGAAGGCTGACTGCCGAAGAATTGATGCTTTCCAACTGTGGTACTGTGGAAGACTCTTGAGAGTCCCTTGGACAGCAGTGTGATCAAATCAGTCAACCCTAAAGGAAGTCAACCCTGAATATTCATTGGAAGGACTGATGTTGAAGCTCCAATACACTGGCCACCTGATGTGAAGAGTCAACTCATTGGAAAATACCCTGATGCTGGGAAAGACCCTCCTGCTGAGGGCAGGAGGAGAAAGGGGGTGACAGAGGATGAAATGGATGAATGGCATCATCAATTTAATGGACATGAGTCTGAGTGAATTCCAAGAGATGATGAAGGACATGGAAGTCTGGTGTGCTGCAGTCCATGGGGTCACACAAAGAGTTGGACACGACTTAGCAACTGAACAACAACAATGTATAATGGACAAGAGTGAGTAATTAAGAGCACAAGCCCTTGCTTAAGACTGCTGTCTCTATTCAGGATACTCCGCAAAAGTGTAGAGTATTCCACAGGTCGCTTCTAATGGTCCCCATTTATAACACATGACTGAATCGACTTAGCAGCAGCAGAAGCAGCATTAAAAGCAAGACCAATGGCAATGATTAATTTTGTGTGTCAGCTTGACTGGACTAGGGGATGCCCAGATGGCTGCTAGTTATTTCTGAGTATATATCACTCAGTGTTTCTAGAAGAGATTAGCATTTGATTCAGTAGACCAGATAATGAGATCCACCCTCACTAATGTGGGCAGGAATCATGTAATTCACTGAAGGCTGAATACAACGAAATAGGCTGAGGAAAGGCAAATCTCTTTCCTTGAGCTGATAGGTCCATCTTTTCTGGCCCATGAACATTGGAGCTCCTGGTTCTTGGGGTCTCTGGACTCAAGACTGAAGATACCACATGCTTTCCTCACGCTTCCAGCTTGCAGAGGCCAGATTGTGGGACATTATGGCCTTCATACTGCTTGAAGCAATGCCTGTTTTATATTTACGCATATAATCTCCTATTGGGCCTGTTTCTCTAGAAAACTCTAATACACCAATCACCATAAATAACAACAGCTTTAGTAATCTGGTGCAATCAAGTGATTTAGAGATAACTGGGGGCTGGAGGTAGGGGATGGGGTAGAAAGTTCAAAGAGAAACAAATCTTAGGAGCCATTCTGAGATGTTCTTACTCTAATTAAAAGTCTCTCCCTCCCCCATTAAGGTCTGACAAAAATCAACAAGGCTTCCTCAAACATGTAATTTTGGAGGTTTACTATGGGAAAATGGTAGGAATAGGAAATAGTTCAGGACAAGTTTTGCTACCTTATAGTCTTACAAAGTTTGAAGAGTCTGCCATGAGCCATCTTTCAAACTCTAGCCAATGGTTTCCTACAAATAACACTAGTGAATTATGTCAAGACACATCATGAAGGAACTGCCCTTTTGAGACAATTTAATTTCCCCCCGACCAAAACTATTGTGTAATTTAATACCCAGTACCTTATACTAGCTGACTACATATACATGGCAAGCACATTAGAAGGATTCTAACCTCATTACAAGGATTACTTTAAACTTTCTATCAAGGTGGGTTCCTTGTTTATTTATTATTATTACTATTTTTTAAAAGCATAGCATGATTATATTTTAATACACAACCAAAATACAAACACCACAGTAAATTGACAGCAATAAAATATGGTATTTCATTTGTAATACACTAAGACATTGATATAGCAAGGAAAATGAAAGAAAAAAAAAAAACAGCAAAATGAAATAACGCTCAAGACTGGTAAGGACTAAGCATATATGAAGATGACCGAACTGAACAGTAACAGAAGAAAAGGCAATTTCTTTGTAACATCATATTGCCAAAGAATAAAAATGTAACATTTATACAGTTTTAGGAAATATATCCACATAAACACTTGTAGATAAGACTGATGAAATCCTGTCTACATAATAGAGGAAAATCTATTTTACTTTGGACTCGAAACTATAAATGTTGGGTGTCCTTAGTCTTCACAGTTTCATTGGAATTATTTCAACAAATTAGTTGGATAAATTTACAGTTTATATATAAACAATGTTTACTGCATAGAAAAATCTGTGACTAGTATATACAGATCCCCCAAAAGGCCATGAGTGTTAATTGATCAATAAACCCACAGGATGTGCACAAAATTTCATCAATATGAAGAATGTTTTAAGTTGATTCTTTTAATTGTCATTTTTGAACATATAACAACTAAATGTGTATGCTGAGGTGTGTCCATATGCCTCTGTTTTTTCTATTTGAAATATTAATGTTAGTATTCCTAGGGAATGGGTTTATTCTGATATGATGATAGAGTTAAATAATGCTTACTCAGTAGTGTTAAGTATAATGGTGATTATTTTAGCATTCTTTTTGAAACTTTTGCACATGTGTAAGTTCAGTACTAAAACATATGTTGCTACATGACAATGTAAAAATGCAAATGTGAATTATGGAATAGAAAGTTGTCTGGAAAGTCATAGCAAAAATTTAACATTACTATATAAACATACCAGGAAAAAAGGGACAGCTGCTATTTACTGCCTTAAAAATTTTTAATGTATTTCAAAAGCAATGTCTAACAACCAAAGGAACTTAAAAGATACAGCCAATCTGTGCTTGTCTTCATCATTACCTGTTGACATTTGGGAGTTTTGGGATGTTGTATCCAGTTTCATATTCCCAGTGACTGTTATGCATAGCTTCTGAGTGATCATGAAGAGCGTGTGACTTAGATACTAGCGCGCAGAGAGTTTTAAACAGTGAAACAAAGAGTATTTGACTACCCTCGGAAAGAAGGGAGAAGCTGGGATTTGAGGTAAATATAGTGAAAGAAAAACATAACATGCAGATAATCTGAGGATATCTGGCATCATCAGGAACATTCTTCCTATGGAGTTCCTTAATTTATAAATCTTAACTGTAAACCACAAGTAAGAAGGTTCTGGATCAAGAAATGCTGTATTAGAACAAGATTTTGGCTAGGCTCAGGAAAATAACACTGGTGCAGACTTTGTGCACCTTGGAATTATCAGATCTTGAGAATCATGTGTCCTCTCAAGTGATGACTACATCGGAAAACTGATGCCATTGATTCTGCCACCATCTTCCATAAAACCAAAAAATAGTCTTCATAATATATGGCAATTCCTCACTATTGTATTGCAACAGACACTCCCTGTAGATCAGAAAAACTGGCTGAGAAGGCTCAAATTTGAAAGTGACCTAAAGGGTGATTGGAGAGAATTGTAACCAGGCATGGGGACTGTTTCCATTGTTGCTATTGGACTGAATCTCAGGAGCTTGAATGATGGAGACATTGTTACACAAAGACACTCAGGACCTTGTAATGTCAAAGCTTCATTACAATTCTCCCAGAAGTATTAGTGCTATATTTAAAATTTTCATTTATCACAGGGAAATTTGAAATTGATACATAAAAAATCATAATTTTCAAGATTTCAAAGGATATGGAAAATTTTAAGTGTAACATTTTACTTCTTAAATGCTGTTTTTCCTCCTCTGGTTCCTTGTTTAAAATTGGAGGAAACAGAGAAATGAATTAAGTGGTCCAATTCATACAATTTGGGGGCAGAGATAGGTACATCCACTGGCATGCTCTTAGCCCCTGGCAAACCTTGGGGTTTCTTCTGGAACTCCCCAAATCCCATTCTTCATACTTAGGTCAAGACAGGGCTACCAGAAGCTAGGAAAGCCAAACATGTGATTTGATCAGACTGAAGAGGCAAGGAAAAGCTCCCCGTCTTCCCCCTTACCTCCAAAACATCTCATCGTTCTCCACATTACTGAGCCTTTGAAAACACTTCCCTCTGTCTGGAATATCCTTTCATCCTTTACGAATATAACTCAGATGAAACCCCCCAGAAATCATTTTCTTTCTGCTCCCCCCATATTAAGTCAGCCCATCCTCTCTGTCCCTTCTGCACCTCATACACACATGTATCATTTGCTTCACATGGCTTTCTCCTTGCTAAGGTGCAGACTCCTTAAACAGCAATGGCAGTTACCTCTATATGTCCCCTTTCCCCACTAAGGAAAATGTTTGTTGATTATGAATTTATCTAGATGGGAAGAAAATCCAGAGTGGAAGAGAATATTACCATTTTCTACTGCTTTTCTAGGAATGTATCCCATCACAACCATCGACAGAAGACACTGGCGGAAATAAAACTGAGTGAGGAAGAGGGAACAAACAGTCTTAGAAAAGAATTCCAAGGAAGTTTCTGAGTCCAATAAGTTCGTGGCCAGACTCGGTGAGGCCTGAAGGGAAGACAAAGGGTTTCTTTGTCGAGCTGCAATGTGAGTGGTTCTGTTTTGCAGAGGATATTGTTCTCAGGCAGGAAGAACTCTGTGCCTGAGAACCATCTGGTATTTCATGGTAAAGTTCTGTATGCTGCAGACATATTTCCAAGAAACAGTGATTTTACACTCATTATAAAGAATTCAGACAGGCTCAGCAGTAGACACGGGCTGGCCTAAAAGCTCAGACACACTGACCAGCTCCAAGCCACAGAATGGCCTTTTCCAGTAGATAGTAAGTAGTCTGAGATAGTTTCTTTTGAAAGAAGAAAACATGATATAAATTTGCTTTCCCCAGAAATGTCTGCAGTTTTACTTTCTTTCTAAAGGAGGGGTGTCGTGGATGAGAAATGGCTCTCTGTAAAGAAGAAAAGAAAGACTAGCAAGGAAGGTAAGGGATTTTCAGCTTGTTATCTTTGTGAAACCATCCTTCTGACATACGTACGCATGGTAGAATCTATTAAGAAAAATATTAAGTCTACTCCATTAATTTGGTGAGGGTGTGTTTGACTGAAAGGTGAAGAAGCCCCAAAACAGCCTGCTGAACAATAAGAAGGATTATTATCACATATCTCAACAAGTTCAAAGATGAGAGGGTTCCAGAGTCAGTTAACTTGGTGACTCAATAAAGTCATGGGGGACCCAAGCCTCATCAGTAAGTCTGTATCCTCCTTGTGTTTGCTTGTTCACAGATTTATTGTCTTCAAAGAAATCCATGTCAAATCTATGCAAATCATCCTCATACAACAATAAGGAAGGATGGAAGAAAATATTTCCATTCTGAAAAAGAGACAGGAGGAGGAGAAAAGATTTTCCTGCACAGGTCACAGGTCAGAAGTGATTCACACATCCATTCCTAAAGAACTCACTAAAGGAAAGGAAAGGAATTATTATGGCTGACCAATGAAAAGTCACCCAGAGACAAGAAGAAATCAGTCAATCCTGTTTAAAAAATAGGAACCATGTATCTGAATAAAACCCAAAATCTGTTAAGGAAGAAGAATAGATAGAGGACAGCTACCATGTGGTCAACTAGCTCTGCTATTCTGTCCTGACCTTTCCAATAAGGAGACCTGAATCAAAAACCATTGACCAACATCTCCTAATGCCTAACACAACTTTCTTAAGAAATAACAAAATTCTGTCTCTACCTAGAACAGAAATCTTAGCTGCAACAACTTTAAAAATGTCAAATAAACTAAATCATACTGATTACTACATTTATACTATGTCCTTAGGGACAAAAATGCAAGGGTTACATTACTCCCTTAACAATGAAGATTATTTCACATTTCCTTCTTTAACTTAACAAAATTTAGCCAGCAAAAAAAATGCCATGCTACCTCTAAGCCATCATACATATCGGCAAACTCAAGGATCTATGAAGATTAAACAGATAAAAATCCTCTTCAAGATTAACATGAACTGAACCACCTAGACTAACATGATATAAATATTTGCTTCAGATTTTAGGATTCTAAAAGCAACTCTGAATCCAAATACAAAAGACTGCTCCTAGGTAAAGGCAAATGCTTAGCACATCTGTTCACCAAGTGAGGTCAAAAAAAGAGAACATAGTGATCTTCTGCTTAAGAAAGTGAAGTCGCTCAGTCATGTCCGACTCTCTGCAACCTCATGGCCTGTAGCCTACCAGGCTCCTCCATCCATGGGATTTTCCAGACAAAATACTGGAGTGGGTTGCCATTTCCTTCTCCAGGGGATCTTCCCGACCCAGGGATTGAACCTGAGTCTCCCGCGTTGTAGGCAGATGCTTTACTGTCTGAGCCACCAGGGAAGTCCATTTCTGCTTAAGAGGGAACAACAAAATGAGTGTCCATTCTATCACAAAGTTAGCTTTCAAGTAATTAACACAAACACACAGGGAGTTTCAGCCACGGCAGAGAGTGGGAAGACCCTGAGCTCACCTCCTCTCATAGGCACACCAAAATTATAACTATTTATAGAACAAGCAGGGACAGGCCTCACCCACCAGCGGCCCAGCACCCACTCTGGGACATCTGTGCCCTGCAGTCAGGATGTTAGCACATGGCTCTGTTCACTAGTGGGTGGGCATCAACCCCAGAATCTCCTCTACCCCAATTCTGCCCACCAGTGAGCCAGCACTAGTCCCAGGAACCCCCAGGGTTCCCCAACCAGCCATCTCATGAACTAGTCCACCCATCAGATGGCAGCCTTAGAACAAGGCAGGATCTAACAGCTGACCAAACCAGGAGTTAGCTATGTTAACTCCTGTTAACATAACTACCAGACAACCTACAGTGGTCAGCCTGTCATAACAGAAGGACCCACACAGCCTACTTAGAAGGCAACCCTGAGCATATGGCTCTAGGAATTAGAGGGGAATGCGCTGCTGGGACTCACAGGATGTCTCCTATAAAACAGGGCTTCTATCTATAGTGAAACAGATCACCAGCCCAGGTGGGATGCATGAGACAAGTGCTCGGGCCTGGTGCACTGGGAAGACCCAGAGAAATCGGGTGGAGAGGGAGGTGGGAGGGGGGATCGGGATGTGGAATCCATGTAACTCCATGGCTGATTCATGTCAATGTATGACAAAACCCACTGCAATGTTGTGAAGTAATTAGCCTCCAACTAATAAAAATAAATGAAAAAAAAATTACTCAGATAAAATAAAATTCATTTCCCAGATAAAACAAGTAGAGTTTATTGCATAAATTCCTCATAAAAACAAAAAACAAAAACAGGGCTTCTCCAAGACCAGGAAATGTGACCAACTTCCCAGATACACAGAAATTAAAAAAAACAAGTTAGGCAAAATGAGGCAACAGATGTCCAGGTCCCGCATGAAGAAACAAGAACTAAGTGAGGTAGACACAGGCAACCTACCCAAGAAAGAGTTCAAGGTAACGGCTGTAAAGACGATTGAAGAACACAGCAAAAGAAGAATGGATGCGCAGGGTGTGAAAGTTAGGGGGAAAAAAATCTCTTTTTAACAAAGAGAAAATATAAAGGACAATCAAACAGATGAAAAACACAATCAATGAAACGGAAAACATACTAGAAGGAATCAGCAGTAAACTAAATGACAAAGGAATAGATCAGTGAGCTGGAAGACAGTGAAGAAAATCACTGAAGCTGAACAGAATAAAATAAAAAAAGGAAAATAAAAACAATGAGGGCTGTCTGAGACTGCAGGGACAAAATCAAATATACCAATATTCATGTTACAGGGGTTCTAAGTGGAAAAGAAAGGGGTAGAGAACATATTTAAAGACATAATAGTTGGAAATCTCCTTAACTTTGAAAAGGAAATAGACATCCAAGTCCAGAAAGCACTGAGTCCCAAAGAGATTAGCCAAAGAGGGCTATACCAAGACATACTGTAATTAACATAACAAATACTAACATTTCTTGTAAAGCTGACTGGGTGATGCTGAATTCTTTCAGCTTTTGCTTGGCTATATGCTTTTGATCTCTCAATCAAATCTCAGTGAGGGCCTTGCTGGGTAGAGTAATCGTAATGTAGGTTTTCCTTCTCATCACTTTAAATATACAGTGTCATTCCCTTCTGGCCTGCAGAATTTCTGCCAAAAAGTCAGCTAATGTCCTTATGGGAGTTACCCTGTTTGCAACTTGTTATTTTTCCTTGCTATTTTTAATATTTTCTTTTTCTTTAAAAATGAAAAGATCTGAAAAGACACTTTTCCAAAAAAGACACACAAATGGCCAACAGGCATATGCAAATTTGCTCAATATCACTAATCGGAGAAATGCAAAGTAAAACCACAATGAGATATCACCTCACACCTGTCAGAATGGTTATCATCAAAAAGATCATCACTAATAAATGTTAGTGAGGATACAGAGAAGAGTAAATCTTTGTACACTGTTGGTGAGAATGTAAACTGGCACAAGCACTATGAAAAACAGTATAAAGATTCCTCAGAAAACTAAAAACTCTAGAACTACCATACGAACCAGCAATTCCACTCCTGGGTAATTCATCTAGGAAAAAAAAGAAATCATGAATTCAAAAGGATACATGCACCCCAATATTCACAGCAGTATTATTAACAATAACCAAGATATGGAAGCAACCTGCCCATTAACAGATGGATGGAGAAAGGAGATGTGGTATATATATACAATGGAATACTACTCAGCCATAAAAATGAAATTCTGTCATTTGCAACAACATGGACAGACCTAAAGAGTCTGAGAAAGACAAATACTGTATATTATCACCTATATGTAGAATCTAAAAAAACTAATGAATACAACAAAAAAGAAACAGAGTACAGATGTAGAGGATAAAAAAACTAGTGATTACTAGTGGGACAGGGAAGTGGAGAAGGGCAGGACAGATAACAAGATTAAGAAGTACAAACTACTATTTGTAAAATAAGCTAAAAGGATATATTGTCCAGCACGGGGACTTATAGCCAGTATCTGCAATATAAAGTCTAAAAATTAAGAATCACTACATTACACACTTGAATACACTACAAATATATCTCAACAAAAATTGAATGTCTTCATTTTAGATCAAAAACAGGTATTCTACAATAAAGCCTGCTCTCGGGGCTAGTTAAGCTGAACAGCTAGCTGTTTTGTGTTCCATTTCATCTGGGCAGTGTGCCTTGTCCCCCTTCCAAACCGTGGGCTTCCACGGTGTGTGTGCACTTGTGCATGCTCAGTCGTTTCACCTGTGTCAGACTGTTTGCAACACCAGGGACTGTACCCTGCTAGGCTCCTCTCTTCATAAGATCGCTCAGAAAAGAATACTAGAGAGGAGAGCCATTTCCTTCACCAGGGGATCCTCTCGGCCCCAGGACTGAACCTTTGTCTCCCGTGTCTCATGCATTGCAGGTGGATTCTTTTATCCACTGAGTCACCTGGGAAGCCCTAGGCTTCCAAACTAAACACAGGATGTCCATTAAATTTCAATTTCAGATAAATAGGTAATGATTAAACATTTACATTAAAAATTTCAGATAGTTTTTACTATAAGTATATCATGAAATATTTGGAACATACTTGCAACTAAAAATTATCCAGTATTTACCTAAAATTAAAATGTAACTAATCATCCTATATTTCATTTGCAGCATAGCTTTTGATCTTAACTCTAAGTCTTTGATAACATCTTTCTGTCAGTCATCAGGTTGTCTGTTTCTGTCTAGTTATCTTTGCCTCTTTGGATTGATAATGTATCACAGTCCCAGTCACGTCCAACTTCTTAATCTTTTCAGTGCTGCCTGAAAAGGAAGCTCAGAGGAAATTTCCACAGCAGAGCTCAACCTGCTGGGCAAGACCAAATCCAGGCAAACAGATGAGATGCCACAGAGAGGCAAGTCTGGTCATTTTTCTATAATAAAAAACCAACAAGCTTCCCAGATCTGGCTAATCACAAACTTTGAGAAGCTTTTTCAAAAATGTACATACTGAACACCTAACCTACACCGACTATTTCTGAATTCTGAATAGAGGGACCTCCTGGAGAGCTATTCAGTTTTTAAGCTCTGAAGGGGCTGATGTGCAGCTAGGTTAGGGATTTGCTGAACCTGGTATTCATTAGTTAAACAAATCTACTCAACTAAATCAAATGGTAGGAAGGTATCAGTGAATTGATTTAGATGCCCATGGCGTAATACTTGGCTACAAACTTCAGAGTTTTAATTTTTGACCCACCTAAGCTGGAATGATAGATACACATGATACATAGGACAGGACTGGAATCAATTTTTAAATTAGGCTTTTACCCATGACCAAAAAACAAGAGTAGATTCATCCTCTGGTTAGTGTGATGATAAATTGTATTTTAAGATATAAGCGCTCCTTAGGTGTTACATCCTGCTGCTAGAAAAACTTAGAGATGATGACATCTGAAGCAAACTTCTCATTTAGGACAACCTAACCTTTAACTTGTCTGGATCTTACAGAAACTGGTGAGTTTACACTAAACCTATAAGCTTAAAAAAAAAAAAATAGAAAACTGGCTATAATGTTGAGAAATTAAAGCAATTTGAACAAACATGGAAAGGCTCTGGCTACACAAACAGAACAAACCTCCAAATACAACAAAAACCACAGGGGTGGAGCCGGATTACTGCACAGTGCCGCTCACCGGTGACCAGATGTCCCATGTATCACCACACAACACATTGGTTTAAAGAGAAAATCTAAAATTATACTAAACACGCATAGACAAAGACTTGTAAACAGTGAAATGCTGTGTCATTCTGGTCACGGCATATGCATTTTGGTCCTGAAACCCTGTCACCTGCTACAGTGGCCTTTGGTTCCACTCCATCTGCTGCCCACCTACTGGGAGACATACAGCCAAGCCAGCTTGAAAACAGAGTCCTTATTCACTTCATTAATAGTTAGAAATACTACCAGTTCCATTTTACAGGAGAAAACTTAAAATCACAAAACAGATGTCCAAGAAAACTCAAAAGGAATTCAAGATGCCAAAAACTAAAAGATATTCTTGGATGTGCATATATAGAACAGAAAACTTAAATATTTTGTGCTACAGTGGATCTGAATTTTTATTTTCATACTGAAGACATTATTCTAGGGCTAGTTTCTTTTCAGTTAATTTCTCTCATGAAAATCCTGTTAACAAATATCACTGATCCTGTATCTATTTACATTGCTAAGTTATAGAACCACCCAAATTAGTTTTTGTAGCAAAGAGCACATTCCACACTTTCCAGAAGAACTTTCTGAAGTCCTGAGTATGACAAGTTCCTGAAATGTATCTGAATATCACGATGAAATTTAGCTACAAGGGGAGGTGAATAAATATAACATCAATATAAGAGATCAGTATGTCAACAATATTAACAATCACAAATATAATTTAGCATCAAAATAATTAGAATATCTCAAGGAATGAGGTTATCAAAGTGAAAAATCAGTGGGTAAATTTTAAACAATTTAAAAGCTTCCATGAGACCGTTTTGTGGTTCATCACATCTTCCAAATGTTAATCACACGCCCTATTCTTTGTCACTATAGAATGCAGACATTTTGGCAGGCAAATGCTTTGGAGTATATACTGTTTGCAGGACCCCTCTCTTGTAAATATTCCTGCGGTATGTTAGTATGTAAACCCATCAGTCCTTTACAACACAAAAGCAGCTTAAATGCTGCAAAGGGTGTGGAACAAAGGGAACCCTCTTACCCTGTTGGTGGGAATGCAAACTGATACAGCCACTATGAAGAACAGTGTAGCGATTCCTTAAAACCTGGGAATAGAAGTGCCATATGACCCAGCAATCCCACCTGAGGAAACCAGAATTGAAAGAGACACATGTATCCCAATGTTCACTGCAACACTATTTACAATAGCTAGGACATGGAAGCAACATAGATGTCCATTGACAGACAAATGGATAAGGAAGTCGTGGTACATATACACGATGGAACACTACTCAGCTATAAAAAGGAAAGGAACCCATCTGAGTCAGTTCTAATGAGGTAGATGAATCTGGAGTCTATTACACAGAGTGAAGTAAGTCAGAAAGAGAAAGACAAATACTGTATATTAATGCATAAATATGGAATTTAGAAAGATAGTACCAATGATTCTACATGAAGGGCAGCAAAAGAGACACAGATGTGAAGAAAAGACTTTTGGACTCAGTGGGGCCTAAAGCCTTAAATGATGCTTGCTTCTCTATTACTGCATCACCCTACAATTTTCTAAATGCATGCAAACAGGAAACTCTAAACTGTAGAGCATTAATTGTCTCAACTTTTTAACATTTCTTCACATACTCAGCAAATGAGCAATTCAACAAATTGAGAACCTTCTATATACCAAGTACTACAACAGTGATAGGGAAGACAAGAAAGAAATGCCTACCCTCAAACAACAGAGATATTTTTGGGGGGCGGGGAGGAATCCTTATTTTCCAATACTTTGTAAAATAACCTAATACTTTGAATGAAATGTTCAAATACAGTTATGGTTGAAGACAGCAGTTTTCATTCCAAACCCAAAGAAAGGCAATGCCAAAGAATGCTCAAACTACCGCACTCATCTCACACGCTAGTAAAGTAATGCTCAAAATTCTCCAAGCCAGACTTCAGCAATACATGAACCACGAATTTCCAGATGTTCAAGCTGGTTTGAGAAAAGGCAGAGGAACCAGAGATCAAATTGCCAACATCTGCTGGATCACTGAAAAAGCAAGAGTTCCAGAAAAATATCTATTTCTGCTTTACTGATTATGCCAAAGCCTTTGACTGTGTGGATCACAATAAACTGTGAAAAGTTCTGAAAGAGATGGGCATTCCAGACCACCTGACTTGCCTCTTGAGAAACCTGTATGCAGGTCAGGAAGCAACAGTTAGAACTGGACATGGAACAACAGACTGGTTCCAAATAGGAAAAGGATGATGATAGTCACAAATAGTTTTGCCACTAATTAGGCAATATGATGAGGACAATACAAAATCTAGATTTGTATACTCTAACAATTTTCTGCAAACAAAATGTCTCACTTCATGTAAACATTATCAAGTTAAGCAAAAATACCAAGCATATCATGCTGATACCTTCCCATAATACATCCATCTTAAATACTAAAAATCTATGAATTTTAATAGTTTAGCAACAGTTTCATAAGCTAGATTACAGGACTATCATACTGAACTCATGGACTCAAGGTCATGCAAGTAACAGCTAAAACCAAATCTCTCACCCAAACATATTTCATCAGCTTACATGTATGATGAATACCATGTCATGAATATGGTATTGTATGGACACTGTATTGTATAAGGGATGAGTGAAGCAATGGATAATGGAAAGGTGTCAGTTGTCAAAATTCTTAGTAGAAACAAAGATGTCAGGTGACAGAGACAAATTCAAATTATTTTATCAAAAGAACTCCCATTACATATTAATGAATAACCAGTTACTAAAAATATTTTATTAAAAAATCAAATCACTGAGAAGTAATGCTTGGAATAACACTACTTGCTTTGTAGAGAAATATCCAAAATACTGGGTATAAAATATTCTGTGCCGTAGAAGAAAACCATGAAATCAATAAGACATTACACAAACAAGGCCTATGTTTATGTTCTACACTGACAGGAATATGCAAAGGCTTTGACACCAAGAGTTTATTCTGAAATCATTTCAATTAACACATCGTTTTCTTCCAAAGAAGGTTTCCTATAGAAGTTCGCCTGGATTCTACACGAAACTATGTTAGCAAAAGAGTGGATATAATATAATCCAAGCTGCACTGTCCCATCTGTTTTCAGCTTTTATGTGAAGAAATAGGATCAGTGCATCATTTATTGTTTCCTACCATAGTGTACTAATGGTACAAAAAAGTTTAGTCAAGAGTTTTAAGCTAAAAGTATTCTTCTCTTTAAGAAAATTGTTAATGCTTTATTTTCATTTTGCAGATTTGTTTCTGGATATGAATGGATTTTAAAAATGGCTAACTTAATGGACACTACAGAACCAGAATGAACTAACTGAAAAGAGTCCATAAAAATACCTCAATGCATACTGACAAGGTTGATGGTTTAAAAATAAAAAATCAAAGTCAGAAAGTGAGTTTTAAACAAGTCCCTATTACTTTGCCAACAAAGGTCCATCTAGTTAAGGCTATGGTTTTTCCAGTAGTCATGTATGGATGAGAGTTGGACTATAAATAAAGCTGAGCACCGAAGAATTGATGCTTTTGAACTGTGGTGTTGGAGAAAACTCGTGAGAGTCCCTTGGACTGCAAGGAGATCCAACCAGTCCATCCTAAAAGCAATCAGTCCTGAATGTTCATTGGAAGGACTGATGCTGAAGCTGAATTTCCTAAATACTTTGGCCACCTGATGTGAAGAGCTGTCTCATTTGAAAAGACCCTGATGCTGGGAAAGATTG
This sequence comes from Cervus canadensis, assembly GCF_019320065.1. Lineage (NCBI taxonomy): Eukaryota > Metazoa > Chordata > Mammalia > Artiodactyla > Cervidae > Cervus > Cervus canadensis. Next base: position 82,570,621 of record NC_057388.1, read on the forward strand.
AGGGCAGAAGGGGACAACAGAGGACAAGATGGTTGGATGGCATCACCGACTCAATGGACATGAGTCTGGGTAAACTCCAGGAGCTGGTGATGGACAGGGAGGCCTGGCGTGCTGCAGTTCATGGGGTCACAAAGAGTTGGACGTGACTGAGCGACTGAACTGAACGAAGCCCTGTTCAACTGATATCATTTGTATCGGAACACTGCAAAACTGCATCTAAGTATACTTAGAAAAGTGAAGTTGCTCAGTTGTGTCTGAATCTTTGCGACCCTATGGACTGTAGCATGCCAGGCTTCTCCATCCACGGAATTTTCCAGGCAAGGATACTGGAGTGGGTTGCCATTTCCTTCTCCAAGTATGCTTAAGGAATAATTTTGAAATTCTTGATATAAGGAAGTTTATGTGTATTACAAAAGAAACACGTACATTTGTTAATAAAAGATTCAGTTTTTAAATACTTACACCTTTAATATATAATTGAGTTTCCAAATACTTGAGTATAATCTCATATCAGAATGATATATGATCAAGTCATGGGTTCTTTACTCAAACCCCATTCAGGAATCCCAGTCCCCTCCAGCTGGTGCCTCACAGTGCAGTATCCATAGTCCTGTTGGCCTGCAGACCTCCAGGGAATACCCTTTGTGTCGAATAAATGTGAATAGTACTTCCTGGAATTGTGCTACAAAGCCTCGCTCCCCCTGCCCCCTTTCTTCCTCTTTCCATATATTCCTATGTGTGCTCCGTTTCTTAGTCGTGTCCAACCCTTTCCAGCCCCATGAACTGTAGCCCACCAGGCTACACTGTCTGTGGGATTTTCCGGCAAGTATACTGGAGTGGGTTGCTATTTCCTTCTCCAATATTTATATGTATGTGTGTATTATAAATGTCCTGTTTTAGCGTGTTTCAGCACACTGGCGGGAAAGCTCTGAAACACGGCCAAGGGGCAACGTTTTGAAACCCTGTTGTTCAGCTTCTGTTAACATAAGTTAAACAATTATTTTTGAAAGTGCTCTCTGTGGAAACACAGGAAGGGGACAGTAATGCCCTGGTTGAGGCTCACTTAGCCAAATTCAGAATTCCAGTTCCTGGTCTAGATGGTTTGTAGTAATTTATAATTCTAGATAATCCAGGCATACATGCCCTGAGAAATCGGCTGAAATTTCAAAGGATTCAACAGTTCTCTTATATAACACTCTTTTTTTGACATTCAATCTCTAGTTGCATGTTTTAAAAGTAACTAACAACTACTAAGTACTTGGATGTGTATGTGCTAAGTGGCTTCAGCCGTGTCTGACTCTCTGTGACCCTAAGGACCGTAGCCTGCCAGGCCTCACTGTCCATGGGAGTCTGCAGGCAAGAATACTGGAGCGGGTTGCCATGCCCTCCTCCAGGGGATCTTCCTGTCCCAGGAATCAAAGCCAACTCTGTTACATCTCCTGCATTGGCAGGTGGGTCCTCCACCACTACTGCCACCTGGAAGACCCCATGAAGTACTTGCAGATTAGGAGAAATAAAGTATAATTGAAGTAAAAAAGAAAACCCCACAGGTAGCTATTACTCACATCATACTGTTGACACAGAATAGAAATTCATTTTCAAAGATTTTATAAAAGGTTATCTAGGCCAGAATCTAATAGCCTGCCCATCTTCCTGAGTATATTGACATAGTTCAGAGAGAAAAAGACTGACAGAAGTGTGAGGTACAAGTATAGTCATGATTTCCCAATATGATTGCTTTTCCTACTTAAAATGCTAAAGTTAAAAAAAAAAAATCACCTGACAACATGACACTTATTTTCCCAATGGAGAAGTATAAAATCTGTTCTTAAAAGCAAATGGAACCCAAAGAAGATATACCTGCTTCCCTTTATACTTTGTTAATAACTTCCTTGTAATGTTTATACACTTGGATTATAATCTCAGTCTTAGGTACTTGTAAAAGCACCATAAGTCCATGAAATTAGGAGTTGCTTTTGGTCGAAAAAGGCCAGGGCTTATTCATTTTTGTAGTGTGTGGTGGTTTGATTGCTAAGTCATGTTCGATTCTTTGCCACCCCATGGACTGTACCCTGCCTGACTCTTCTGTCCATTGGATTCTCCAGGCAAGAATACTGGAGTGGGTTGCTGTTTCTTCCTCCATTTATAGGGTGTGTCGCCTCTCAAATAAAATGAATTTCTCACTCATTTTGGAGTTAGGTAACCAACCTTAGAAGAAAAGGGTCAGGTTGCAAATAAAGCAAACTTTTTAGACAATGAAGTAAAATATAATTAAGAAGTGCTTTCTGAGCATTCACATTAAGACTTGTAAATATTTTCATACGTATTTCAATGACCACAGAGATGAGACAGTAAATCTGGAGTAAAACACAAGGACTGTAAAATAATATTTTTGTGATGTATCCCAAGTGGTGAAAACAGCAGCCTGATTTGAGTACCAACGACATGAATTTTAGTACCTATGTCTCTTAAAAGGATTTTCTACTCAAAATATGCTGTTATTTCCTCCTCCAGGGGATCTTCCCAACCCAGGGACTGAATCCACGTCTCTCGTGTCTCATGCACTGGCACGCGAATTCTTCACCACCAGCACCACCTGGGAAGCCCTTTTAAAAAGGGACATCACATCAAATCATCTCTTTTGTTGTTGTTCAGTCATTAAGTCATGTTCTACTCTTTGCAACCCATGCACTGCTACACACCAGGCTCCCCTGTCATTAACCATTTCCCAGAGTTTGCTCATATTCATGTCCACTGAGTTAATGATGCTATCCTATCATCTCATCCTCTGTCACCCCCTTCTCCTCCTGCCCTCAATCTTCCCAGCATCAGGGTCTTTTCAAATGAATCAATTCTTTGCATCAGGTGGCCAACATATTAGAGCTTCAGCTTCAGCATCAGTCCTTCCAATGAATATTCAGGATTGATTTCCTTTAGGATTGACTGGTTTGATCTCCTTGCAGTCCAAGTGACTCTCAAGAGTTTCTAACAACATAGTTCAAAAGCATCAATTCTTCAGTGCTCAGTTTTCTTTATGGTCCATCTCTCACATCCGTACATTACTACTGGAAAAAAACATAGCTGTGACTGTATGGAACCTTTGTCATCAAAGTGAGGTCTCTGCTCTTTAATATGCTGTCTAGGTTTGTCAGAGCTTTCCTTCCAAGGAGCATCTTAATTTCATGGCTACAGTCGCTGTCTGCAGTAATTTTGGAGCTCAAGAAAATAAAATCTGTCACCGTTTCTACTTTTTTCCCTTCTGTTTGTCATGAAGTGATGGGACCGGATGCCATGATCTTAGTTTTTTGAATGTTGAGTTTTAAGCTGGCTCTTAAAATAGTATATGAAATCAGACATGCAAGGACATGAGGCAAAAGCTTCTTAAATTCAACAGAAGGTAGGATTTGCATGTTTACTGACCTTTTGCTAAGCAATCTTCAGAGCTGATGCTAAGCCATCCTTCAGAGTGAGAAAGAAGTTCAATTATTTCTTTTTTATACCATGAAAGCCTTTAGGATTAAAAAAAAAAAGTGATAGCTACAAACCATCAGTGTTTCTTAAACCAATCTTTATCAACAGAGTTGGGACAGTGGGATGGCTAGAAAAATAAAAAGGCACTAAAGTTAACACATTTAAAGAGTGCTTTTGTTGGAAAGAAAAGATTTTCTTTTAACAAACTAACGATAGTTTCTAAGAACTTCCCTATTTCAGGGGGGGAAATCCAGGAGATTTTAAAAGAAAAACAACAGGCTAAGGAATTCAGATAGTTTTAGAGGAGGAAACCATATTTCCATGAAGACAAAAAATTCACTATTTTTTCACCCTATGGATTATCACAGTCTATATAGTCTTCCAAGGCACTGCCAAAACCAAGGTGGAGCTTGTCTCATTCAGGTTTGATTACTGTCTGAAAATGAAGATCTAGTGACATAATAAGTTAGGGTTCTTACTGAGTAAAAGGTTTCCCAAGTGGCTCAGTGGTAAAGAATCCACCTGCCAAGGTAAGAGATGCAAAAGACGTGGGTTCAAGCACTGGCTTAGGGAGATTGCCTGAAAAAGGAAATCTTAGAAAGTTGGGGTTTCACTGCAAAAGGGCTTTTGGAACTCCTAGATTCTGCAGAAGAGCTTAATTTCATTAGAGTACACAGCCATTACACCGATTTAGAGGACTTTAATGATTTTAATGGATAACTGATTATGCAGAAATGAGACTGTAGAAATGCAGAATTCCTTCCTGCCTAGACCTTTGCTATTAATCCAATTGTCATCATTTCTGAAGAAAGCTACTTATCTTTGTAATTTGGTATTAGTATTATTTTGCGTAATTATATTCAAATTATATGGCCAACATTTAAGGCTACTAGCAAATGAAAAAATCAAAATCTAAACTGGATTAATGCCTAAAGTGAGCTTATAAAAGAGAAGATAACACATATGAATCTTTCTCCAACTAATTCAGAATTTCTGTCACAAGACTGATTTGTGTGTAAATATGTATACATTGGCAAATGTATGAATATAGGTAGATATGTACAGTGAATAACTTCATAGAGAGAACATAATCAGTATGTATATGCATATTGTGTATTTAAGTATCTACAGGTATATTTGGGAAGATCCCCTGGAGAAAGGAATGGAAAGCCATGCCAATATTCTTACCTGGAAAATTCCATGGACAGGGAGCCTGGTGGGCTTCAGTCCCTGGAGTGGCAAAGAGTCGGACACCACTGAGCAACTAACACCTTTCACTTTCACAGGTGTATATATATATGCTGTGTAATTATGAACTTGTATAATTAATTAATCAGCAGTATATATAAATGTATTATTACGCAAACAAGTCATCATTCTCAGTTGTACCTGTAAATACATAGATATTTGGATAAGATATAATTACATATACTCAACCAAGGATTCCCAGAGAGGTGAGAAGGGTCTCTAACATAAAATAAAATAAAAACAAACAGAAAAAGGCAATTTGGAAGAAAGAGACTATGGAGAAAGACAACAAATCTATCCCTAATACTATCTGAAAAACAAAAGATGCAACATGAAAGAACATAAAGCTATAAAAAAAAATTCAGCAAAAAATGCTCTTGAAAAATATGGTAGCAAAGATGAAGTACTCCACAGGGAGGCTGGGGAAAAAAAAATTCAAGAACTCCCTGAGAAAGCAGAGAAAGAGAGATACAGAACACAGAAGTGACAGCTGGAGGACTAGCTAGGCAACCAGGCTAATTGGAAATCCAGACAAAGAGCAGGGAAAGCTGAAAAGCAAATCAACAGATAATTTTTAATTCAAGAAAATCTCCCAGGAAGGAAATTTGTGAATTTCCAGATTAAGGCTGAGTTCCCAGCACAAAGGTGAAACAAACATGAAACAAACATATCACTGTAATAGAGGAGAAATTAGAATGGCTTCAGACGCTTCACTAGCACCTTCGATAACTGAGCCAGGGCTTCAGAAAATTTTCAGGAAACTGATTATTTAAAATTCTTTACCCAGTCATCCTATCAACTGAGTGGGTGAGTAAAAAGGACATTTTTCAGTGTTCAAGAATTTCAAAAATATTCCTCCCATGTACCACCATCTCTCAGGAAGCTTTCAGAAGATGTGCTTCATCAAAAGGAGATTCTGTCCCGAGAAAGGGAAAGACAAGGTCATAGAAAACAGAAGCTTCAACTAGGAAGACGGAGAAAACTTAGGATATGAGAGATGCGTGAGCCACAGAAAGCACTCCTGCCCAGATTGGAGCACCGTGACTCAAAAGGCAGATTTGTTAAGGGTTGTCATCACAATGCACTTTGCTCTCATACCTTCTTTTCAATCTGATGATGCTATGAGAGAATATGTCCTGATCTAACAAAGGAAAGACAAAGAAAAAGACAGGACATCTAGGTTGCAGGAAAAATGACTCAGAAGAGGCAAACTGAATAACTGCAACAGCAGCAAAGGAAGGTTCTAGGAAGAAAGACCTAGGAGTCTGCCTAGCTCGTAGGCAGAACAACCAGGCCAGTGAGTAAGATGGAGGTCTCCAGAAAGATATGTTCCTGAACATGGACCAACCTTGTAGAGGGCAGTGTTGAGGGGCTTTCGGATCATGGGGGAAAATGTGCAATTGGTAAAGTGAAAACTAAGAAACAAACAAGTCACCCCTGGCTTCAGGAGAAAGAAAAGGAAATATAATTGTACTATGTAACTCCCGGTGAACAGTATTGGCATATACATAATATATAGTGATTTGAGAATAAAGTTTCACACAACTCGATGGGAAGAGTGAAAAGAGGGAAGGGAAACTTAGGATATGGAAGGGTACGAGCACTAAACCCTACACCTTGATGATAGGAAATCAGCAGATAAGGGCCCAAACTCATCAATACACCAGTATTGACAACAACAACATTATTTAGAAATACAGGCATGATTAACTGTCAGAAGAGGGAGTGACAAAAATGGTTCTGAATGTTATGCAGATAGACAGAGATAACACTCTGTGCAATACCACACCTATAGGCAAAAAGCACCTGATCACCAAGCTCTAATCTGTAAACTCCATCCATGAGAGGAAAGGGGTTTTATCCATTTTTATTCACTATGTCTGGTATATACGATGGCCCTAGCAAGGGAATTACGATGAGTGCTGGAGAACTCTGTTTGAAAACACCAAAGGGGTTCTATTCAATACTGACATGGAAAATACACACTAAAAGTACACTAAGATATACACTAAAAGCATAAATACTAACTATTAAAGCAGGAAGAGCAAGGTTTTCAAAATATTACTTCATATGAAATGAGATTTAGTGTAGCCAAATATTATGAATATGTATTTATTTCATCAGTATACCTAAAAATGTATATAATGAATTTGGCCAGAACACTTTAAGAGCCACTCACGCAGGCACATAACTTCTAAAATGCTCCAAGTTCTGCTGCTTCTTCAGACGCTTCCATTCAGAGCTCCCTCTGCCTGGGGTACCCCCTCATGACCCCTCCCACACTTTGCTTCATTCAAACTGCTTCTATGATAGCTCAGTTAAGATAACACATTTCCCAGGATACCTTCTGTGATTCCCAAGGCTGGAAATCTTATCCTAGGTGTTCTTACAGAAGCCTATTCATATTCCTCAGTTCAGTTCATTCCCTCAGTCATGTCCGACTCTTTATGACCCCATGGACTGCAGCACACCAGACCTCCCTGTCCAACACCAACCTCTGGAGTTTATTCAAACTCATGTCCATTGAGTCAGTGATGCCATCCAACCACCTCATCCTCTGTCGTCCCCTTCTCCTCCTGCCTTCAATCTTTCCCAGCATCAGAATCTTTTCCAAGGAGTCAGTTCTTTGCATCAGGTAGCCAAAGCACTGGAGTTTCAGCTTCAGCATCAGTCCCTCCAATGAATATTCAGGGCTGATTTCCTTCAGGATGGAATGGTTGGATCTCCCTGCAGTCTAAGGGACTCTCAAGAGTCTTCTCCAACACCACAGTTCAAAAGCATCAAGTCTTCGGCGCTCAGCTTTCTTTATAGTCCAACTCTCACATCCATACATGACTACTGGAAAAACCATAGCTTTGACTAGACAGACCTTTGTTGGCAAAGTAATATCTCTGCTTTTTAATATGCTGTCTAGGTTCGTCATAACTTTTCTTCCAAGGAGCAAGTGTCTTTTAATTTCATGGCTGCAGTCACCATCTGCAGTGATTTTGGAGCCCCCCAAAATAAAATCCATCACTGTTTCCATTGTTTCCCCATCTATTTGCCATGAAGTGTTCATATTTCGATCAGAACATAAAATACACCAATTTCCTGGTTTTTACTCTCTTCTACTAGACAATAAGATCTTGATTATAGTAACTCTATCCTATTTATAATTGTATCCTCAGCAACCAACATGGTAATCATAAGCACATACATTCTGATTAACAAACACATTTGTTCATTACTTTAAGTAATACTTATTTAGCACCCTGGTGGCTCAGACAGTAAAGTGTCTGCCTACAATGTGGGAGACCCTGGTTAGATCCCTGGGTCGGGAAGATCCTCTAGAGAAGGACATGGCAACCCACTCCAGTATTCTTGCCTGGAAAATTCCATGGATGGAGGAGCCTGGTAGTCTACAATCCATGGGGTTGCAAAGAGTCAGACACAACTGAGCGACTGAACTAAAACTTTCATGTGCCAGGCACTTTCTAGGCATTGGAAATAAAATTATAAAAAGAAAAAATAGTCTACCATTGTGAAGCATACATTTTACATAGAGAAACAGAAAGATGCAGAAAAAAAAAAAAAAGTGCTCCTCAGTATCTGTGGAGGATTGGTTCCAGGAACTCCCAGATACCAGGATCTGCAGAAGGTCAAGTTCCTTATAGTAAATGGTGTAGTACACTCAAGGCTTCCTAGGTGGCGCAGTGGTAGAGAATCCCCCTGCCAATGCAGGAGACACTAGAGACAAGGGGTTAATCCTGGGTTGTGAAGATCCTCTGGAGTAGGGAATGGCAACCCACTCCAGTATTCTTGCCTGGAAAATTCCATGGACAGGGGAGCCTAGAGGACTACAATCCATGGGGCCACAAAGAGCTGGACATGACTGAGCACATATCAGCAAGAGTACAGTTAGCCCTCCATGTTCCTGGATTCAGAGGGCTGGCTGTATATATGGATTTGTATAAAACACAGTGAAAGGATGCTGCTCCGCATTATTAAGTGGGGTCAAGAGATAAAAAACGATAGGACAGAGTACTATTTAGAATGATGACAGAAGGAAGGATTAACAATAGAGATCTAAATGGAAAAATCACTTAAATCAACAGGAAGACTATTCCAGGAAGGAGAAATAACCAAACAGCATGGCCCAGAAAAGATAATGTACTAGATACATTCAGGGCAGGCATAGGCATGCCACTCACTGGTTAAACAGCATGCATGAAATAATTTCACCCCATCTAGGCCTTATTTTCCCCATTGACACAATCTGGAGTCTATTAAACTAAAAGCAACACTTGCCGCCTAGACTTCATCCTCCTACCTGGTTTCATGGCTGCTGCAACTCCTGCCACAACTCAGCCCGGGGCAGATGGCTGGCCAAGTGTGCTGGCTTTCTGAGACATACAGAGTCCCTCGCTGACTCTGTCTCAGGAATCTAATCCAAACAGAGGGGCTCATCTGACACTGATGGATTATACCAATTGAAGGCTACATGTTCTGGCATGTAGCAGAGTTCATGTGCTCCAAACAGTACACTGGCCAGATCAGGATTTAGAAGGCTCACGGCTAGATTTTACTCCAGCAAAAAGTCAGGGCTCAAATTAAAATTATATCAAGTAGGACCTCAATCTCTCTAAATCAAGGATTTTTAGTTCAAGCCTAACAGTATATATAATTCTCCCTCCTTACGGACAACAACTGATTACAGTGGCCAAAGAATTCTAGTCACCTTACACGGTTTACTTCTGACCTGTGTTAAAAATAATAAACCCAGGTAGCTAAGGATGGAGAGCCAGTACCCAGAAGAGCGCCCAGAAGATGTAAGAATCTAAATATCCAATTAGCACCTAGATAAGTGACTGCCAGCTGCTCCCTGGTGGGGGGAGAGAGGGCAGAGGGCAGAGCAGTGAGGCACCCACAGATCAGCAGTACCCACACCCTCCTCCTACAGCATCCACTTCAATGTCTATTTAAAACAAAGCTGTCTTGGCTATTTCTAAAACTAAATACAAATACTCTCTGCTAGAGATATAAAGTGCCCTCTATGTAAAGAAAGGTATCAAATAACAATAAAAGCTATCACAGTTGAAGCAACAGCTATCAACTGAGAGCCCAGAATGTGCTCTGCTACCTGAAACTGAAACCCACTTTCTCACGCAAATGAACCTATAGGGTAACCCTTATTATCTCCAACTTACAGCTGAGAAGGCATACTCCAGCTAGCTGATGTTTCCAAGGATAACCACAGAGCGGGATGTGTGTGGAGCTAATCCCAGGTGTTTGTCTTCCGGGCTCATTTTCTCTATTTCTTATTGTTGGTAAACCAACAATATGAAGGTTTTTTGAAATGATCTGAACCACTGCCACGTAAATGCAAAAGAGCCTTTGTTATCCAGCTGTAATTTAGAAATATTTTATAAAGATTTCAGAGTATTCTTGTATCTCATCATTTTAACTAGCATGTCATTTGGCTCACTCTTCTCAAACAAACCCAGTAATTTCTGTTACGTGTCCCATAGACCATGCTCACTGGACCACGGGGTAGGGAAATAAGGCAGATTGTTCACTCCTTTCCCTTTCAATATACAGACAGATTCAGCTAAGAAAAAACATGCCCTTTAACACCAAGGTAATTCTGAAAAGCCATCCTGCTAACACCTTTTCTTAGGTGTTAGCAAGGGTATGTGCCAGTAAAAGACAATAAATCTCAAGCAAGAAAGGGTTATTTCAAAAGCTTTTAAAAGGGCTTTTCAGAACACTGAGATGTGGCAGAAGGTTCTTCGGCAGATGATATATCCCAGCTAACACGATAGGGAGTGACAGGTAAACTCAGGTCCTATTGATGGAGCTGAAGTTAAAACCCCGCTCCCCCATTTGCTTGCTATTGGAAAGGGAACTCTCCTCTTCTCTCTACAGCTCCCTTTCTTATCTGGAAAGTGGAGACAATAGTAGTCTCTACTTCCCAGGACTGACATAAGAATGAAGTGAACTAATATAAATAAAGTACAAAAGACAAATGTCTGGCATGTATTAACTACCTAATTAAAAAAAAAAAATAGTAATTAGCCCCTAGACAATGTAAGAAAAGATTCAGGAAAAGGCTACCTGCCACTGCGGGTTTTCAATGCTTGTCAAACATAGACTGTTTTCAAGAAGAACTTTTAGAAGTTTGATTTAATGAGTTTTTAAACGTGCCTTTGATGTCATTTTACCTTTTTTCTTAGATAGTTAAGACATCTTCCTGTATTGAATGTTTCCCAGGTTTCCACGCTAAACAGTGCTCTCATCTTCAAGACTCTTGTGACAAAGGTATTATCCCCATTTCATAGAAAGGAAACTGTGGACTCAGAAGTTAAGACACTGCCCGTGCCAACAAATGATACAGCTGGGATTCCAAACTTGAAAGTCTGTTTGATTCTAGAGTTTATGCTTTTAAACGTTATGTTACCCTAACCTCCTCTTTCCTTGGAGACCATGGCTGTGCCAACCACAGTGTTTTTCAGGAAAGTTTAACTTCCCAGTTGGAGAGGAATTACTGTGTGGTTATTTGTAAAAGTCGATAGTTGAGAGAGACATTCAAAAGTGTGCAGTTAGACCAATAAAGTTAGACCAATTGTGTAGACCTGGCACATCCACTGTGCCTTTTTCTTACTCCCTCTGCCTTACCTCTAGACAGTGTGGTGCATAAATAATTTTAGTAACTGTAAATTAGTCATGGACATTCCAAATCATCTAACTCCAACTACCTTTAGGAAAATGTGATGGTGGAAGCTATTATTGATTGGAAAAACTTCCAGATTTTCAGGCTATCCATGTGATGATAGTTAAAAGGGGTGAAGAAAGCATTTCCTAACAGAACTCCAATAATCTGTACTGCAAAGCTTCTGGTGTTCTGATGCCCTTACTGGAACTAATCTGTTGCCTTTTGTTTTCTTATTTCACTGGGGAGACATAAGCTTACATTGCTTTTTGCTCACAAATCTAGAAAATAACTAAAGACTGGGGGGCAGAGAAAGCTTTATATATATATATGAAAGTGAAGTCGCCCAGTTATGTCCAACTCTTTGCGACCCCATGGACTGTAGCCTACTGGGCTCCCCAGTCCATGGGATTTTCCGGCAAGGATACTGGAGTGGGTTGCCATTTCCTTCTCCAGAGGATCTTCCCAACCCAGGGATCGAACCCAGGTCTCCCCCATTGCAGGCAGACGCTTTACCCTCTGAGCCAATATATATAGCTTTTACTATATACAGCTTTCATTAAAGTCTGTAGCCAGCTGTCGATCACAAATTAATGAAGGAAATGTGATAATGAATGTCAAACTTGTCTCTTTATTTATTTATTTATTTATTTATTAACTTGTCTCTTAATAAAGGATGGCTTAAAGCAGGCACCTTCAAGAGTCTATATTGCCGACCTGGCTGAGTGAGACAAGCACCTGGCAGATTAGTCACAGAAAACAGGTGATATTGGCAAGCCCAAATCTAGAGGTATGACCTTCATTTGCTAGTTAATGTTCTAGCATGCTTGAGTAGTGAGGGTGAAGGTATAACACGAGGATTGAGTTACCCATATTGGAAGTATGTAACAAGTCGTTCTAAGTCTAAGGAAAACAGCAATTTTTAAAATTCCTACTTTGTTCCCATGGGCTTCCCAGGTGGCTCAGTGGTAAAGAATCCACCTGCCAATGCAGGAGTCACAGGTTCAATCCCTGGGTCGCTGCAAAGATCCCCCGGAGGAGGAAATGGCAACCCACTCCAGTATTCTTGCCTGGAAAATTCCATGGACAGAGGAGCCTAGTGGGCTACAGTCCATGGGGTCGCAAAGAGTCAGACACAACTTAGGGACAGAGCACACATGCACTTTGTCCCAATAACTATTTAAAATATTTTAAAACCAAATACAGGATCCAAATAGACAGCTACTTAATCCTAAGGTCAAATAAAAGAGGAACCTGAAAGGTTTCTGAAGTAGCTAACCTACTGGTCCTTCACTACTGATCTTTAAAACAGTATCAGTCACAGAGAATTGTGATGGTTCTTAAATTGAAAACAAAATGCCAAAAAAAGGACAAAATGTCTTCAGTTTTGCAAAAAGAAATAAACTACATGCTATTTTTAAGGTTTCTGCTTAGATGTGAAGAAAATCATATTGTGGATAATTATATAAGTAATAACAGTTCCTTTGGAAGCCATATGTTTAGACTTATAAGCAAATATTTTGCCTTTTATGTGTTGTATTTCAGTACTGAATAGCCCAAAGATCTCATGCATATAAAGTCACAAGAGCACAGAAGATGTACTTTGTTCTAAAAAGAAAACTCAAATGAGGAATGACAACCAAGCTGCAAAGCACAGAGCTTATGATGGAAAAATGTAGCTAACCTGAAAGACAGCATATGCTGCTAAGTACCACTATCAGAGAAAAGTCACAGCTGCTATAAGTGTGTATTTCCAGATTACAGCAAGGTTGCCATTCAAACTGTACTGTCAAACTGAATCTACTTTTAATATGAGATATATTCTGCATTCTTACTGGAGACCTCAGTAGGTAACCGAGTGAGACATCTAATGTGACTTTCTGCTTTCTGATTAGCACTGCCCTTCAGACAATTCAGCTTAGTTTTATGATTCCTGGATAGATGACACTTAGCTCTGTTCTTCTGCCAACAAATGGTTTTAAAATTCATAGGTCAAAAACTGGAGTCCAAATCTCACCCTCTCCCTTTTGATGAGGCTTTGGCAGCATCTCTGTTCCCATCTGTAACATGGCAGAGCTCTCTACACTTCGGGGAAGTAGCTCTTGGATCCACAGCTCCCAATGGCACAATTCTGAGGACTCCTTGACATCTCCAGGCCACATTGTCTGTGCTATTCCTCAACTCTATCACTTTGTTCATTCAAAACCCATCATACCTTACAGTGACAATTCTCTGCCCTACAAAAGCCCCTTCCTCCTCTGACTCTTTTATACATGAAGCCTAATTTTCTTGAAATACTATCAGTCCCTCTGCCAGAGGTCAATATCCTCAATGGTCTCTAAGATAAAATAAAAACTAAAAACTTCTTAATCACAGACTTCAAAATACTAATGGTTTCAATACCCTCATCTCATTCAGGGACTCTACGGTATAAAACAAATGGTATGAGCTTCACAGTAAGACACATATAGGTCTAAACTTGACGGTTGTTAACTGGGTAACCTGGAACAAGTGATTTAACATCATAGGCTGTTACATCATTTTTTGCCTCCTCTAAAACGGGGATAGTAATAGAAATCTCAATGGGCTCTTTTAAGGGTAAAATTATTATAATTGTCACACACTGTGCTGTCACTTCAGTTGTGTCCGATTCTTTGCAATCCTATGGACTGTAGCCCACCAGGCTCCTCTGTCCATGGAATTCTCCAGGAAAGGATACTGGAGTGGGTTTCCATTTCCTCCTCCAGGGATCTTCCCCACTGGGAGACTGAACCTGTGTCTCTTATGTCTACTGCATTTGCAGGTGGGTTCTTTACCACTAGCACCACCCCGGAAGATCTGTTAAGCACATTTATATGTCAGATATTTTTCTAAGCACTTGCATAATTAACTCACTTAAAATGCAAGGCTACCCAGGAAATGGGAACTAGTATCCGTTTTACAAATCAGGAAATTGAAGCACAGAACTGATGAGACAAGAAGTTGAACTCAGGGCTGTCTGCAGAACTCTGAACCCTCAGAGAGGCGCCTTGCCTCCCTTAGTGAGAACACCATGTGTAACAAGTCTGCATGCAGTGCCAGCCACACAAGGAGATGCTCATTTCTTTTCCTTTTTTCCTATCCATCTTTATATCACCCTACATCATGGAGATGGTGAAATGAACTTAGTAATTTAAGTGTGAAAAGAAAACACTGTTATAGAAGGTTTACTTAAAATATGAGAGACAAGAGAGTCCTCTAGGGGAAAAAAAAAAAAGAAAAAAACACTCACCCTAAAGAAAGAGAAGGCTTCTTTAGTGGCTCATTCACCCGCCAATGCAGTATTCAATCCCTGGGTCAGGAAGATCCCCTGGAAAAAGAAATGGCAACCCACTCCAGTATTCTTGCCTGGGAAATCTCATGGACAGAGGAGCCAGGTGAGTTACAGTTCTTGGAGTCACAGAAGAGTTGGATATATCTTAGCAACTAAACAATTACAAAAGAGAATTAGACGGAACATCATGGCAAATGACGAAGCAACCTACTCCAAGGCAAATACTCACATGCACAGTATCCAATCCACAGGACCACTAGTCCCACACTATGGACTGAATGTGGCAGCAGCTGGAAATTCCGAAATTGTGGGCAAGGAAAATTTTCGCTTTATGCACATGTGAATTGGGGAGTTTTTGCAAGAACTCAGTACTGAGGCCCAAGCCCAGGGATTAATGTAACTGGGCTGGGGCAGAGCCCAATCCTAAAAGACGATGCTGTTCCAGTGTGCACTCAATGTCAGCAAACATGGAAAACTCAGCAGTGGCCACAGAACTGGAAATGGTCAGCTTTCATTCCAATCCCAAAGAAAAGCCATGTCAGAGAATGCTGTGCTCCTTTCACAGATTAGCAAGGTAATGCTCAAAATTCATCAAGCCAGGCTTCAGTAGCACGTGAACCAAAAACTTCCAGATATACAAGCTGGATTTAGAAATGGCAGAGAAACCAGAGATGAAACTGTCAACAACCATTGGATCCTACAAAAAGCAATTTGGGATTCTAAAATAAAACATCTATTTCTGCTTCACTGACTATACTAAAGCCTTTTTAATTTAAGGAGATGGGAATACCAGACCACCTTTCCTGTCTCCTGAGAAACCTGCTTCTTGTCTTGCATGCAACAGTTAGAACAGGACATGGAACAATGAACTGGTTCCAAATTGGGAAACGAGTAGTTCAAGACTGCATATTGTCTCCCTGCTTATTTAACTTCTATGCAGAGTACATTATGTGAAATGCCAGGCTGGATGAAGCACAAGCTGGAATCAAGACTGGGGAGAAATGTCAATAACCTCAGATATGCGGATGACACCACCAGCAGAAAGCAAAGAGGAACTAAACAGTCTCTTGATGAAAGTGAAAGAGAAGAGTGACTTAAAACTCAACATTCAGAAAAAGAAGATCATGGCATCCAGTCCCATCATTGCATGGCAAATTTTATTTTCTTGGGCTCCAAAATCACTGCAGATGGTGACTGCAGCTGTGAAATTAAAAGACGCTTGCTCCTTGGAAGAAAAGCTATGACAAACCCAAACAGTGTATTTTAAAAGCAGAGACATTACTTGGCTGACAAAGGTCCATCTAGTCAAAACTGTTGTTTTTTTTCAGGAGTCAGGACATGAGAGTTAGACCATAAAGAAGGCTGAGCATGAAGACGACAGAAGAACCGATACTTTTGAACTGTAGTGTTGGAGAAGACTCTTCAGAGTCCCTTGGAACTGCAAGAAGATCAAATCCAGTCAATTCTAATGGAAATCACTCCTGAATATTCATAGGAAGGACTGATGCTGAAGCTCCAATATTTTGGCCATCTAGTGTGAAGAGCCCACTCATTTGAAAAGACCCTGATGCTGGGAAAGATTGAAGGCAGGAGGAAAGGGGGACGACAGAGGATGGAGATGGTTGGATGGCACCATCAACTCAATGGAAATGAGTTTGAGCAAACTCTGAGAGGTGGTGAAGGACAGGGAAACTTGCTGTGCTGCAGTCCATGGGGTCACAAAGAGTCAGACAGGACTTAGAGACTGAACACCACCACATTTTGGAAAATCAGTGAACCAACTTCAGCAACATAGTGAAATAGTTTTCCATGAAGTTTAGGTCATATTTCTTCAAGAATAGTTTAAGATACAAATTTGATTATTATGTCACTTCAACAGGTCAAACTTTTGGAAACCATATAATGATCTTGGATGTGTGTGTGTTCAGTCACTCAATGGTATCTAACTCTTTGCAACCCATGGATATAGCCCACTAGGCTCCTCTGAAAGAAAGTGAAGTGAAAGTTGCACAGTCATGTCCAACTCTTTACGACCCCATGGACTATAGCCTGCCAGGCTCCTCTGTCCATGGAACTCTCCAGGCAAGAATACTGGAGTGGGTAGCCATTCCCTTCCCCAGGGGATTTTCCTGACCCAGGGACTGAACCCAGGTCTCCCGCACTGCAGACAGATTCTTTACCGTCTGACCCACCAGGGAATTCTCTACCATCTGAGCTGCCAGACACTCTGTGCATGGGATTTTCCAGGCAAGAATACTGAAGTGGGTTGCCATTTCCTACTTCAGGGGATCTTCTGAAACCAGGGATCAAACCTGAGTCTCTTGCATTGGAGGCGGATTCTTTACTACCAGGCCATCTGAGAAGCCCCCATAATGATCTCAACACATGCTTAACATATGCTAAAAAAGGTTTTTGTCAAATTCAATATGGACTTCTGATTTTTTTAAATTAAATAAATCTTAAGAGTCACATTACAACCTTTTTCTCAAAACAGTATTTCTTTGGTGAAAATTTGAGAATATCCCATTAAAAGTCATACAACAAAAGAATCACTCATAAGAATATCACTTTACTTTGATATTATTTTCCATCTGGGAAACCTAAGCTAATTGAATAACTAAATTAAATGATAAATAAGGGAGTTCAGGAAATCCAATGGATGGAATCAAAACGTCCCCTCAAAAAAAAAATCAAGCTTTCCCAAATAACAAAGATGATTTTCAGTGTAATAGAAAATTCCTCTGGTAAATATAATTGCAAACTAAAACAGGGAAAAAAAAATGTAAGGATCAAAGACCTATATAGGGACCACAAGCTTTTACTAACAGATTTTTAGGAAAGTCTAAATAATTGGAGAAACATACTATTTGTTTCTGGATGGGAAGGTGCATGCCAGTTCTTCACAAATCCACATGCAAAATTAATAAAAATCCAGTACAGACAAGATACTTAAACCATATAAAGGTATAAGAAAACAAAGATAAAAATCGAGGCTCTTGACACAGAAGAACTTTCCAGGCAAAGGAAATAAGAATCAATGATTTTAAATGTACAAGATATATGTCAAAACAGATCCCAAGGAAAATTAAAAAGCAAACAAACTGGAAGAAAACTGCATCACATGAAATGAGCAAAAGTTAACTTCTAAAATTAGAACTGAAATAGAGAAGATATGAACAATTCATATAAATTAATACTTTTAAGTGCTCAACTGCTATATTAATAAAAACGAACACTAAATAGTAAGTTTTTTGATTAGATTAACAATTTCAAAATTGTGATGTTTGATGCTGGAAAGGACACGGTGGTATGGAAGCTTTCAAACATTTGTGATGAGTGTGAAAACAGGCAGAGCATTTCTGAAAAGCTAGTTGGCCTAAGCCTCACTTATTATTTATTCTACTTATGCAGCTCCTCTTCTAAAATAAATCAGTCCCAATAATTCAAAAATCATTGCTCATTTACTGAGTGCTATTAGTGACAGCACTAAGTCGTTGATATTAAAAAAAAAATGAAGACTGTTTGAACTTTAAGGCTATCTATTTTAATAGGAAAATAAAGATAAACCCATAACTTTATTACTGTACATTAAACCATGAAAGAAGACTGAAGAATGTACCTTGGACACAAGGTGAACAAACAGAATCCAGACCAAACGTTTGGGAAAGGATTCTGCTGGCAAAACATTTCTATATGTTTACACACACGCTAAATGCTACACACAATGAACAAGTATTGCTTTTACTAGCATTGCTTTAATATCTGCAAAAGGTTAGCATACAAAAGTTTAATTTTCTGCTCAAACTTGTAGCAAACCAAACTTTCTATGACTGTACTTCCAACTCTCATCCCACTTTTCTTAGGAAGTTTCCTTAAATTACTTTATACATTGTAGAGGAATGAAGACAGATCTCACTAGTTCTGCTCTGATGTCTAGGGGTCACATTTTGTGAAAACCTGTTTGCTGTGCCTGCTATATAGATTAAACTTTTGGCTGCTTAGGTTTGTTTGGTACAAACTCTGAATATTACAGGTCAGGTTTTTTTTAGTTAAAGGTGTAGAAGAGAGACAGCCAGAAAAAAAAAAAATCAGTTTAGTTCACAGACACTGAATAAAAGTCACATAAGCATTTTAAGATTTTAAAAAAGAAAACTTTTCAATTTCACTTAATTTCAACCTCTGCCTATTGAAGTAAGTATTCATCTCTCTAAGAGTAGGTCTGAGTTACTGAAAGTTGTTTTCTGAAGATAAAAAATTAATGTGCTAAATTTTTTTGTCTTTCTATAAAATTCAAAAAACACAGTGGAAACATACTAACTGACAAAAAATTCATCAAGCCAATTTAATTCCTTCAAAGTGAAAGAGCTATATTTTCTTTTCTAAAAATGGAACAATGTGTGAGCACAGGCTTATATTTAGCAATAAGAACCAGAACCATTTCCAAGGAAGATGGTTTAGTTTAGACTCCCTAGTTTCCAGGCCTAAATTCATTTATTTTCAGGTCATTTTGTTTGATAAAAGCACAGGCTAAAAATTTTCTATCAACTATGGTCTATCCACTTACCATAGCCTTTGCCTCATAGCATGTCTCTCACCATTCCCACAGTCTAATTTCCTGTTTGATATTCTCTTTGATCCCCAAGTTAGAAGAATGTTAGTTTCTGTTAGAACTTTTTTTTGTCCCAAACTTCTAATTTAAGTGGATTTAAGCAAGCAAATAAAGACTGAACTGTTTCTACTCTAATATGTATTGAAATATCCTTTGAAGTCTACTATATTTAATGCTTTAAACTGTTTCATGGGCACTTAATTTACATTACTTTTTAAATATGGTACATGTACCTCTATACATATTCAATATATATACTTACTCCAGCTTTTAGAGGGTGATAGGCAAATATAAATTTGGGGAGATTTGACCAGTTGTTAAATTTTGAAAGAACTGGTTAAAGTCTCTCAACTATGACTTAAAATACTAAATAATCTATAGTATTCTAGGAGTTTCCATTTTTTATATTCAGTTGCTGTGTTGTTTTGCATTATAAAAGATTGATGACAATTACACTCAGTCTAATTATACTATACCTTTTACCTAGGTATGATATAAAAAAATTAAACAGTACAGCGCAATGTCTGTGAAGAGTCTGAGATTTCACTCTACCTGCAAGCTAACAAATTAGCCTGCCACTGCTTTACAGATACCGGTGCAAGACACGGATCAAAGATAAAGGATGTTATTATTCACAACACAGAAGGTGGCATTAGCTTCATGTTCTCATGGGTCCTCCTTGCCCTCAAACCCCAAAGGGGTAATGCAAGGTGGTTCAATGGGATGCTGCACACACAGAGGGTTTGTATTACAGCTGAAGAATCGTGTAGTTTAAGGAACATCATTTTCTCTTTGCTTTTAAAGGTGCTACCAGAACATCAACTCAAACTTTGTTCCACAGGGAGGCAATTTATTACCCTGGTTAGAAAATAAATCTGCCCCGTGTCAGAAGGAGATACAGTGTTTAAAGAAAAAGATGCAGTGTGTCTTTCTCACTAGTGGTTATCCTTTTTTAGCATATCTGAACCCACGTTTGCTTATCATCATCAAGAATTAATACTATATAGGATCTTTCCCCCTAATAAAACACAATGGTAAACAAGGTTTTCATTTACCTTCCAGATCAACATAAACTTGACTGACAGTAGATTCCTGATGTTCTTCCCAACAGGACAGCTTATGCATTTTGAAAATCCTTTCCCAGCTGCATTAAGATTCACAACCTTCTTATGAACAGTTATTAAATTTAATTGTAAATTTTTGCTAGCCTCCATGTTCATTATTATTTCTTCCATTCTACTTCTTTCCTCATTAGGATTCCTTTTTTTTTTTTTTCACTTGAGTACTTTCTCCAAGTTCAAAAATTTTTTTTCCTATAGTTTTTAACTGGAGAGGAACATGCAATTTCAAGGCCTGTAAAACAATTTTCCTCCTACTAAAATGGTCTCATTCAGCTACTGCTGTGTGACCACCACAGACTCTCCATGTACGGAAGCAGCATTAATTTTCATGCTCGCTGGTCTTCAATTGGAACAGCTCTGCTCCGGCTGGGGTGGACCAGGGTGGTGACTGTTCCACTGGTCTCATGCTGGGGCCAGGCTCAACGGGCAGACACTACTAAGACACATTCTTCTCACGTTGGAGTCTGTAGCTCTCAGCGGGCCAACCCCAGCTCGACAGTACATGTCAAACCTCTGCTTATGTTACACCCACTAACATGCCATTGGCTAAAACAAGTCAAAAGGCCACGCTTAAGTGAACAGACAGGACTACACTCTGCCCAGAGTGAGCAGAGAGGAGAGTGAGCATCTGCTAGACAACCACCTAAATCGTAATACTCATCTACAATATGCAACTGAGTAAAGGCTCCTTGGTTCCCTTCCCCCTCTCCTGGCCCCATGAACAATTCCTTCCAGGTCTTCAAGAGCCAAGGCTCAAGGAAAGCAAAGCCCACTGTGGCAAATCTCCCGTTTATTCTATCAGCAGTCTTCAATGAGGAGTCATACGTGCAGAATTTGTTGATACATGTCCAAAGCCTTCATTTGACCACCTGCCGCACACTTTCCTATGATACCTCCCATATCCTGCTGCTCAAACTAAAGACTTAAGTCTTTGGGGTGAAACGCATCCAACTGCCTGGTTACTCACTTGATAGTCCCATCCAGTGCACGTGTTGACTAAAGGGCCAGTCAGCATCTCTCTATCTGATCCTATCTGCTGTGGAACTGCTACAAATTCCTCAACGTCTCAGGCTACTTAGTGGCATCCTTCCATGTTTTCTAGCATTACTGCCAAGTTTTTAAATTTTTAGATATTTGTTGTTCCTTTCAACATTTTTAGGAGAAAAAAGCGTGTAGGCTCAACTTATCTTGACATTGGAAGTCCAAAAGAGACTATGATAATTTTAATTCATTTCTCTATAAATTACATAATTTTACATAAATACATGAATATCACAACCACTTTTTTCTTTTCTATTTGATTCCACACTACTGCCTCATCAGCCTTCTTTACATACCAAGTCTTATAACCAATGTCTGAGCACCACACCTCCATGCCACCCTGCCCCTATGCAAATATGCACACAACTACATGAACTGTACATGAAGGTATTTTAAATCATGGTTGGTTTTGGTTTTACAAAAACGGACAATTGTATAGTTTTTGGTAGGCTGTATTTCTCACTTAACTCTACCTCCAGGGAAACCTCCCCTCCTCTAAGAAATCTGGTTGAAGTTCTGAGCCATTCTTTTAGGGGCTGAACAACAGTCCACGATACAGGGCTTCATTGTAATTTACATGGCCACCCCCCTCTGATAGCATTTACACTGTTTTCAGCTTTATGATGTTACAGATAATATACCAAAAGCCATTCTTACGCATGTATCCTTACTTAACACTATTTTTACTCTCCCATGTGTGTGAATGCTGTTAAAAGGTACATTTAATTTTAACAGATTTTGACAGATCATTCCAGAAAGTTTTATATCCAAGAATAACCCTCTAGCCACACCAGTGAAACAAAGACAAAGCATTAGTAGAAAGCAGTATTTTTACCACTTTGATTTTCATCTTTTCATAAATGTGTTCATTTCAACTTGGTCTTCTCTGAACTGCATTTATTTATCCATTATCCTGCTTCTTGTCTTTTAGTAAAAGGATTTTCCACAGGATTGCTACAGATACTTTACCATCTGTACCATATTTGCAGAGGGGTGACTTTTGACGTTGTTTATGGTATCCGCTGCTACTCAGATTTCATGAAGTCAAATGTTCTTTTCTGTATTTCTAGTCTTGGTTAAGGAGGTTCCCTCTACTTCTAGGCTTCTATTTTTTATATTATGTCTTATCCTCTTTGTGCCTTATTTTATTCTAATACACAAGAGAATTCACATCTTCGACTATGCCAGTACCATTCAATAATCTATCCTTTCCTACTTTCATAATGAATTATCACTATCCTACGTGAAATTCTATAAAATATATTTCTAGATTTCACTTTGCTCCACTGACTTAACTACTCTTAATACTATATTGATAATTTATAGTACTGGATTTAGATATATTCCAACTTGAGTAGCCAGTTTCCTCCTCCGTAAGTTTTCTATTCTCAAGCACTTATTCTTCTACATGAACTGTATAATTATTTCTTCTAATCAAAATTAAAAGAAAGGATAGGATCTGAAATGAAAAGGCTTTTAGGTCTGTATATTTTGAATGACTTGATATTTACATACTGAAGCCACTGAACCTTTCATCTAAGGACAAGAAATGTCAATCTATTTGTTCAGATTTGACTTTTTTTTTTTCAGATTTGATTTTATGTCAGAATTATAGTTTTTGTCTCATGTCTTAGGTTTATCTTGTTGACTTTATCACTAACTTGAGTTTTGTTATTCTTTCATATTATTCACATTTCTAGATGTTCAGTGCAAAGAAAAGCTATTAATTTTGGTACATTTAACTTAATTATAGCAACTTAATCAAATTCTTTAACTATACTCTTGGGATTCCTAGGTAAAAATAACATCTATTAGTATAATCTTCTCTTTCAATAGCTTTGCAGAAAATTGTGCTACTAAAATATTCCAGAACATGTTAAATATACTATGACTAAATAACTTGGTTGATAATAAAAACACTCAGTTCAGCTGCTCAGTCGTGTCCGACTCTTTGACCCTATGGACTGCAGCACGCCAGGCTTCCCTGTCCATCACCAACTCCCAGAGCTTGCTCAAACTCATGTCTATCGAGCTGGTGATATTTATTCTAAACTTTGAGGACTGGCTTCAAGTTTGTTTCTTTCTATTCCTATTTTAATTTTCATTGGAAATAACTGAAAAAGTCATTGCATATCAATAGATACTTTTCTTATACCTTTTGTATTAGGCCATCCACACCAAATGTGCCGATATAATCAATTATGTGCAAGGATTTTCTGTTCAAGTCATTTCTTCATTTGCTGTTTTATATTTTAACTGATGTTTCTTGGTGCATCTATGTTTTTAATTTACCCTCAAAATAAACTTGCATTTTCACTCTTTGTCCTAGCCGCTTTCTCTAATATTAATGCTGCTCTCTTAATATATTTTGCATTTCCTAGTACCATTTTAATCCATCTCTGTATTTCAAACATTCTTGTAGACATATTAACAACAAAGCAACAAACAGCACCGAGCTGGGTTTGCTTTTCTAAGCCAGTTTTATACCTGGATTTTGACTTTATAACTGAATTTGTTCATTCTTAAAATAATGACTGATATTTTAGTCATTTTATTCCTTCAATTTACTTTGTATTTCAGTCATTTTATATTGCTATTTTTGTTTCATTTCCTTACTTTTGAGGGGCTGGTCAAATTATTTTCTCCCTCATTGGTTTACAAATTCTGCTACACTCTTCCATCTGATGAGTAGTCATCTTTCTTTTTTCCTGTTTTCATAATCAGATGACTATTCCTTGGAAACAAGATTACAAATACTCTGCTTAAGAAACTGAGTTTGCCAACTATAACCCTCTATTTACCCTCTTTTATCCCCTTAGTAAGCTCACTCTTATTTTTCTCCTTATTCTCCTAAAATTTTTTCAGAAAGCTTCTCCTCTGCCCACCACTCCCACCACTTAGGCTGTCTGGTAAAGTTTATTTTTACATTTTTAAAGAGGCTTACAGTGTCCTTGGGCCTTCCCTGCTAGCTCAGTAGGTAAAGAATCTGCCTGCAATGCAGGAAACCCTGTTTGGATTCCTGGGATGG
The DNA here is from genome assembly GCF_019320065.1 of Cervus canadensis. NCBI lineage: Eukaryota > Metazoa > Chordata > Mammalia > Artiodactyla > Cervidae > Cervus > Cervus canadensis. The sequence goes on from NC_057388.1 coordinate 82,595,140, forward strand.
GAAGATCCCCTGAAGAAGGGATAGGCTACCCACTCCAGTACGCTTGGGCTTCCCTGGTGGTTCACTGCATAAAGAATCCACCTGCAAAGCGGGAGACCTGGGTTCAATCTCCGGGTCAGGAAGATCCCCTAGAGAAGAAAATGGCAAACCACTCCAGTATCCTTGCATGGAAATAATCCCATGGACAGAGGAGCCTGGTGAGCTGTAGTCCATAAGATCACAAAGAGTTGGGCACGATTGAGTCCTTATTTTGCACTAGATTACAAATCCCCAGACAGCTGTCTCCATCCATTGAGGTTTAATTTCTTGGTATCCGAGTACTTATAAAGTTAAGGTTTATTGTGAATACTTCCTTACCTTTTACCCGTCTTGAAATCTATTCTAGTTCATTTACTATTCAGTTAGCATCTGTTCTTAGCTGGGGCAGGTGGGTGATACTCTGAATTCCTGCACAGACTCAAGCATCTTTCTTTCAACCGAGGCAGGTAAATGATGTAGGCTGGAAGTAAAATTCTTGGATTGTGATGCATTTCTCTCAATAATGTATGGATACCCCTATCTCATCTCTTTCTAACTCCCAGGCAGATGAGAAAAACATGGCCAGCTGGAGGCCACCTTCCACCACTATCTTAGAGTTGATTTTTTTTCTTGGATCTGTATGGCTGGGACTTCCAAGGTGGCACTAGAGGTAAAGAACCCATCTGCCAATGCAAGAGACATAATGAGACATGGGTCAGATCCCTGGGTTGGGAAGATCCACTGGAAGAGGCCATGGCAACCCACTCCAGTGGTGTTGCCTGGAGAATCCCATAGACAGAGGAACCTGGAGGGCTACAGGTCCACAGGGTCGCAAAGAGTCAGACACAACTGAAGTGACTTAATACACACACAGTGGCTTAGATGGTAAAGAATCCACCTGCAGTGCGGGAGACCTGGATTCGAATCCTGGGTTGGGTAGATCCCCTGGAGGAGGACATGGCAACCTGCTCCAGTATTCTTGCTTGGAGAATCCCATGGACAGAGGAACCTGGTGGGCTACAGTTCATGGGGTTGCAGGGAGTCAGACATGATTGAGAGACTAAACACAGCAGAGTACATATGGATAGAGAAAATGGGAATTTTGTCAGAATATATGTAAACCATGAATACACGTAAACCTTTATCATCAGGTGAGCCTAGATCTGACTGAGCCCTTTCAATTTGCAGCCCAGTTCTCTCTTTTTTTTTTTTTTTTTTTAATTTTTTATTAGTTGGAGGCTAATTACTTCACAACATTTCAGTGGGTTTTGTCATACATTGATATGAATCAGCCATAGATTTACACGTATTCCCCATCCCGATCCCCCCTCCCACCTCCCTCTCCACCCGATTCCTCTGGGTGTTCCCAGTGGTCTTCCCAGTGCTTGTGATCTTTTCACCATAGATAGTATACATGCTTTCTTTTGAAATCCCACGAGCACTGTTCTGTCTCATGCATCCTTTCACCTAGGCTGGTGATCAGTGTTTCACCATAGATATTGGTTTTGTAGATACAGCATGCTGTGTCTATTTTTAGAAACATCCCCCCCTTCACCTTCTCCCATAAGAGTTCAAAAGTCTTATTCTGTATCTTCTGTGTCTCTTTTTCTTGTTTTGCATATACCCTTTTTTCATTTTGATTGTCATTGTGTTAGTTTGAGGTGCACATTTCAGATGTCATTAATCCATTTTGAGTTTATGGCATTTGTGTATTGAGGTGATGCCATCCAGATCTCAAGTGTTTCTAGTAATTCAATTCCCTGAGGTTTAGTTTCAAGTCAGGTTTGACAGTTTTCCCAGCACCACTTGTTAAAGAGGTTGTCTTTTTTCCATTGTATATCCTTGCCTCCTTTGTCAAAGATAAGGTGTCCATAGGTTCAGTTCTCTCTTTAGCTCAGTACAGGAAGACTGTTTCCTATTATGTAATTATCACCCTTCCTATTTATGTCCCTTACTCACATCACTAACTCCAATTAGTTTCATTTACAGTCTCAAATCTACTCTCCAACTCTCATTTCTCTCTTCATGATTTCTATTTTAGCTTTTCATATCTTTGCTTATGTTTTGAGGTTTTTTTTACACTGAATCTTCCCAGACACTGAATCAGGTCTCAACAGTGACCAACCAACTTCCCTCTCCTTTATTTGGAAACCATTTAATCGGGAATTCATGAATAAGATTTTTAGATGCCACAGTTAAATCTACCTCCCTTTATTTGTTTTGATTTTCCTCTCTCCAGCTACAGGTCTTCTGCAGATAGCTCTTTCGGCTCCAGTCTCATGTAGGGTCTCTAATTTACACATTAGATTCACGTAGGTGGTGCAAAGTTTAAGACTCCTACTGACCTATGCCTAATTTAAATGAGAATTGACAGAAGTACTTAGGCATCAGTACTTATGTAAATTCCTCAGGTAAAAAATCCAGCTAAGACACTAAAACTCTAATGCTATTCTGAATCTCAGTCATTCCAGCTCTTGCAGAGACAGCAAAGGGAAGCCTCTTTGTCCTCATGTCTACTTGTCCTCTCGGGCTCAGGAGCTTGGGTGACTCAATCTAGACAATCAGCTTCTTCTTGGATATTTGGGGAGTCAAATATGCAGCACCCTATTTTTCAATTGAAGTTGAGCTGATTTACAACATTGTGTTAGTTTCAGGTGCACAGAAAAGTGATTCAGTTATAAATTATATATATATGTCATATATGTATATACTTTTTCAGATTCTTTTTCCATATGAGTTCAGTTCAGTCACTCAGTCATGTCCGACTCTTTGAGACCCCATGAATCGCAGCACGCCAGGCCTTCCTGTCCATATCCAACTCCCGGAGTCTACCCAAACTCATGTCCATTGAGTCAGTGATGCCATCCAGCCATCTCATCCTCTATCGTTCCCTTATCCTCCTGCCCCCAATCCCTCCCAGCATCAGAGTCTTTTCCAATGAGTCAACTCTTCCCATGAGGTGGCCAAAGTACTGGAGTTTCAGCTTCAGCATCAGTCCTTCCAATGAACACCCAAGACTGATCTCCTTTAGGATAGACTGGTTGGATCTCCTTGCAGTCCAAGGGACTCTCAAGAGTCTTCTCCAACACCACAGTTCAAAAGCATCAATTCTTCGGCGCTCAGCTTTCTTTACTAGTCCAACTCTCAAACTCCATACATGACACTGGAAAAACAATAGCCTTGACTAGATGGACCTTGGTTGACAAAGTAATGTCTCTGCTTTTTAATATGCTGTCTAGGTTGGTCATAACTTTCCTTCCAAGGAGTAAGGTCTTTTAATTTCATGGCTGCAATCACCATCTGCAGTGATTTTGGAGCCCCCAAAAATAAAGTCTGACACTTTTCCACTGTCTCCCCATCTATTTCCCATGAAGTGATGGGACCAGATGCCATGATCTTAGTTTTCTGAATGTTGAGCTTTAAGCCAACTTTTTCACTCTCCTCTTTCACTTTCATCAAGAGGCTTTTTAGTTCCTCTTCACTTTCTGCTGTAAGGGTGGTGTCATCTGCATATCTGAGGTTATTGATATTTCTCCTGGCAATCTTGATTCCAGCTTGTGCTTCTTCCAGCCCAGCGTTTCTCATGATGTACTCTGCATATAAGTTAAATAAGCAGGGTGACAAGATACAGCCTTGACGTACTCCTTTTCCTATTTGGAACCAGTCTGTTGTTCCATGTCCAGTTCTAACTGTTGCTTCCTGACCTGCATACAGTTTCTCAAGAGGCAGGTCAGGTGGTCTGGTATTCCCATCTCTTTCAGAATTTTCCACAGTTTATTGTGATCCACACAGTCGAAGGCTTTGGCGTAGTCAATAAAGCAGAAATAGGTGTTTTTCTGGAACTCTCTTGCTTTTTCGATGATCCAGCAGATGTTGGCAATTTGATCTCTGGTTCCTCTGCCTTTTCTAAAACCAGCTTGAACATCTGGAAGTTCACGGTTCACGTATTGCTGAAGCCTTGTTTGGAGAATTTTGATCATTACTTTACTAGTGTGTGAACACAAAATCTTGAGTATAGTTCTCTTTACTATATAGTAGCTCCTTGTTGTTTATCTATTACACTTAGCAGTGTGTATGCTACTCCCAAATTCCTAATTTCTCCCTCTCACCCTTATGTTTCCCTTTTGGTAAGCATAAGTTTACTATTTCTATGCTGTACGTTAAGTTCATTTGAATCTTTTTCTTTAGATTCCACATATAAGTGGTATCGTATGATATTTGTCTTTGTCTGACTTACTTCACTTAGTATAATCATTTCTAGGCCCATCCATGTAGCTACAACTGGATTTAATTCTTTTTTATGCCTGAGTAGTATTCCATTTAATAGACACACACACACACACACACCCACCCCCCCCCCCGACATCTTCCTTATCCATTCATCTGTTGATGGACATTAAGGTTGCTTCCATATCTAGGCTATTGTAAACAGTGCTGCAGTGAACACTGGAGTATATGTATCCTTTCAAATTATGGTATTCTCTGGATATATGCCCAGAAGTGGGACTACAGGATCATATGTTAGCTCAATTTTTAGTTTAAGGACCCTCCATACTGTCTTTCATAGTGACTGTACCAATTTACATTCCCACCAACAACGTAGGAGGGTTCCCTTTTCTCCATATCCTCTACAGGATACAACATCCAGAAATAAATACATGCAGCTATGGTTAATTAATCTATGTCAAAGGAGGCAAAAATACACAATACAGTGGAGCAAAGACAGTCTCTTCAATAAGTGGTGCTGAGAAAACTGTACAGCTACATGTAAAAGAATGAAATTAGAACATTCTCTAACACCATACACAAAAATAAAGTCAAAATGGATTAAAGACCTAAATAAGACCAGATACTATAAAACTCCTAGAGGAAAACCTAGGCAGGACACTGACATAAATCACAGCAAGATCTTTTTTGACCCATCACATAATGAGAATAAAAACAAAAACATACAAATTGAACCTAATTAAATTTAAAAGGTCTTACACAGCAAAGTGAGCCATAAACAAAACAAAAAGACAACCTACAGAACGGGAGAAAATAATTGCAAAGGATGCAAGAGGCAAGATATTAATCTTCACAATAAACAGCTCATACAGCGCAGTATTTAAAAAAGAAAAAAAAAAGAAAAGAAACAATCCAAGAGAGGGCAGATCTACATAGACATTTCTTTGTAGATGACATATAGATGGCCAAAGAAACAAGTAAAGATGTTCAAAATCACTAAGTTACTAGCGAGATGTAAATAAAAACGACAATAAAGCATCACTTCACACCAGTCAGGATGGTCATCAAAAAGTCTACAAATAATAAATCCAACACCATTTCATACCCCTACTTCAAGGGTTTCTGAAGGCAAGGTTTTCTTCCCAAGATCTGCCTCTTTGGAGCTCTTTTCCTGGGGTTCCAACACTGTTCTCCCAGCAAGTCCCCCATCCCCAAGCACATGAAGTATTTCCTTTCCTTGAAGCGCCACCTGGCACAAGGTCCCCTTTAACCCAGTTGTTTCTAAGTCCTCCTGGGTCAGAAGAGTCAAATAACAAGGCTCCAGAAGATATAAACCTTATCTTTTAGAAGGGATCATGTCACTTTGATCTTTTATGTCTCCATCTCTATAGTCAATGTCTAACTACAGTTTTTATTCCTGTATGTGGTAAATTAGCATCATTGGGGTGACAGGTGAGAGGAAGAACTGCAAATCTGCTAATAATGAGCATAAAAATACCAAGAGTAAATTTCAAAGAGGAGGGCAGAGGATCAAGCAGTCAAGTGACTGCGAGAAAGGACTGATAATGCCTAAAGTCAACATTATTTACAGACACAGACAAATTGATAAGCTATACATTTATAGATTAGGTTTACACAAGGATGTTCACCTGGAGGTGACTGAACAAGGACTGACATTCAGTTCAGACACTCAGTCGTGTCTGACTCTTTGTGACCCCATGAACCGCAGCACGCCAGGCCTCCCGGTCCATCACCAGTTGCCGGAGTCTACCCAAACCACATGTCCATTGAGTTGGTGATGCCATCCAACCATCTCATCCTCTGTTGTCCCCTTCTCCTTCTGCCCTCAATCTTTCCCAGCATCAGGGTCTTTTCAAATGAGTCAGCTCTTCGCATCAGGTAGCCAAAGTATTGGAGTTTCAGCTTCAGCATCAGTCCTTCCAGTGAACACCCAGAACTGATCTCCTTGCAGGCCAAGGGACTCTCAAGAGTCTTCTCCAACACCACAGTTCAAAAGCATCAATTCTTCAGTGCTCAGCTTTCTTTATAGTCCAACTCTCACATCCACACATGACCACTGGAAAAACCATAGCCTTGACTAGACGGACCTTTGTTGACAAAGTAATGTCTCTGGCTTTTTAAATATGCTATCTAGGTTGGTCATAACTTTGCTTCCAAGGAGCAAGTGCTTTTAATTTCATGGCTGCAATCACCATCTGCAGTGATTCTATATTATTTGTCAATTTGGGAAATTTTGACTATAAGGATTTATCAAGAACTTTTGATAGATTTAACAGTGAGTATAGTACTGTATAGGTAAGAAACACATAGCACAACTTTTGTGAATAATTTTCCCTTCCAATTTGAGATGTAAGTGTTTCTACTAAGGGTGATAGTCAACAATATAATGTTATATTCAAGACAGGATTCCAACTGCTACTTTCAGAGCTCTGCCATTACATGAAAAAAGCAAAGGGCAATGAAGCATCACCAAACTCATTTTTTCCCTTCTATAAAAGTGGTTTTCCAACATGTTTTGGCCACCTTTTTTCCCTAAAAGGGTTTAATAAAAGTTCACACTGGAAAACAGAAGCCTGTTTATGACCCAGTGCTCCCAGCACCAACCATTCTCCCCAACTGAAACTGAGTTCCTTGGGAATGAGGCCTTTATTTTTCTCAAAGCTATATCCATGTTGCTAGAGAAAGGTCTAGTTTAATATTTAAGAATTAAACCCCCTACGAATATGAAGGACTATCTAGAAACCACCATTCTTGACTCTTGCATAAATAGTCTCTGGGTAAGTCATTCCAGAAAGAATAAAACTTAAAGCACAAGAATAGGCCATGCTCTTCCAGTTGAGTAATCTGGGACAAAATATCTCACCTTCCTGCATTTTATGAGGGTTTTACAAGGTGCCTCCCCTCAAAAAAAAAAAAAAAAAAGTCTGAAAGTCTGGTCACCTGTATTTCAGGCCATTTGACAGCAAATTATTGGGAAGTTGTGCATACACTTCCTTGCATGCCAAGTCATTTCAGTCGTGTCTGACTCTTTGCAAACCCATGGACTTACAGCCCACCAGGCTCCTCTGTCCATGGAATTCTCCAGGCAAGAATACTGGAGTGGGTTGCCATGTCCTCCTCCAGGGGGTTTTCCTGACCCAGGGATAGAACTCGTGTCTCTTACGTCTCCTGCATTAGCAAGCAGGTTCTTTACCACTAGGGCCACCAGGGAAACCACACTTCCTGGGGCACTGCAGAAAGGACTATAAAAACCACAGGCCTATCAGCTATTTACTCCTTATTACAAAACTTTCTGAATGATGTACACATTCTGAGAATTGACAGTTGAACTCTCATCTTTGAGCACAGACTTTGAGCCCAATATGAGGCCCAAATTCCAGATGACCGAAGATTTATTACAGTTCGGAACAGACATTTGGAAACAGGCAATTAATCATCACCAGCTGTGTGTCCCCAAGACAGGTGGTTCAGTTCTTCAATGCTAACTATAGCACACTGTAACAATTTGCTTCCACATCCATCTCCCCCAGTAGAGACTGGCTCTGCAAAGAAAATAATGTTGTGTTCATATCAGTAATTAATTGAAGCACCTAGTATACTGTACAGCTCATTACAGGCTTCCACTTACTTGTCTGAGACAGGGAAAAGGGAGGAAATACAAGCCAAGAGAAGTAACTGCATTCCAGGAAATCTTCTGGCCCCAGCAGGTAGGACAACTTTCTGGAATATCTTAAATCATTTGGCTGATCTTATTTTCCTGGGCTCCAAAATCACTGCAGATGGTGACTGCAGCCATGACATTAAGTGACATTTGCTCCTTGGAAGGAAAGCTATGGCAAACCTAGACAGCATATTAAAAAGCAGAAACATCGCTTGCCAACAAAGGTCCATCTAGTCCAAGCTATGGTTTTTCCAGTAGTCACATACAGATGTGAGAGCTGGACCATAAAGAAGGCTGAGGGCCAAAGAAATGATGCTTTCGAATTGTGGAGCTGAAGAAGACTCTTGAGAGTCCCTTGACTCAAGAAGATCAATCAAACCAATCAATTCTGAAGGAAATCAACCCTGAATATTCATTGGAAGGACTGATGCTGAAGTGGAAGTTCCAATACTTTGGCCACCTGATGCGAAAAGCCAACTCACTGGAAAAGACCCTGATGCTGGGAAAGATAGAAGGCAAAGGAAGAAAAGGGTGGCAGAAGATGAGATGGTTAGATAGCACCACCAACTCAATGAACATGAACTTGAGCAAACTCTGGGAGATACTGGAGGACAGGAAACCCTGGTGTGCTACAGTCCATGGGGCCGCAAAGTGCTGGCCATGACTTAGTGATTGAGCTGACTGAACACACACACTCAAAGACCGGATGGCATAGGTGCTCTACACAGGGCAGAGCAAGCTACCAGAGACTGAGAAGCAAACATTCACTCAAAGAAGAAAAATCTGCCCAGCCATTCATCAGGCTGGATTAACAGACATGGGGCTATATTTTTGTCAAGGACATTCTGCTAGTCTGAGGGGCCATAATAACTCCTCTCTTAGAATGTCTGCTGTTTTCTTCCTCATGGAGAAACCTCATTCTCTAAAATCAAACTATCAGAAACTTTGCTGCTTGAAATTCTAGTCAGAAGGAAGCCTTTCCTTCTTGCCTGGAAGATGTAAGTTGTTCTTCACACAGAAGTCACCTTGATTTACAGCCCTGGTGCCGAGCTTCTGAAAGAGGCTTCTGGATACAACATTCCACACTGCTCTCAACTTTGTAGTTTCCTAGCAAACAGGACAATGGTCCACTTTGCAGGGCTGTTGACCCATCTTAGACACAGTCCTGTTCTGCTTTGAACCTATCAAAATGTTGCTTCATTTAAATTTCACCTGAATTCCCTCCTCCTCCAAAATTCTGTAACAACTCTATTTTCCTTTCATTGGGAGGAAGTCCATGAATGGCTCCTCTGGTGTGTGGTTACCCTCACTGCAGTGAGTCAACGACCTCGTTGGGCTACAGCTATGTCCCAGATGATCTCAGGCTAAGAGGGCTAAGGCAAGATTTTTACAAAGTCTTGTGGTAACCACCATTTCCATGATTCAAGATGACTTTAGACTCAAGCAGAGCCGTGCAATGAAACTAGTTTACTGAGATGTCACCTGTGTTCAGTCAGGCTTAAGTGGACTTGTCCTCCCCAGAGGACCTAAGTCCTCAACCAGTCGCCAGGATTGTGCAAATGCCTGCCCCAGCAGTAGAAGCAGGTCATAACTTCCCTTTTACTAACACTTACTGTTTCCAACACCCAGAACACCCTGGCTCCTATCGGACACTGACCGTGAAAGAGACAACAGTACTTTCCCTCTCCAACTCTTGGTCCCAGCAGCTCAGCATCCATGAGTTCTCAGAGGGGGAAAGTCTCAGATGGCAGAGGCGATGATAATGGTTCTCTTGGACCTCGGCTTGGCTGCACTGTGAGGAAGGACGGTAAGGACGTGAAGTAGGAGTAGATTTCACTATTAGGGTATCATTCATACTGGAAGGAATGCCAACGACAGCAGCCAGATAATATTCAGGGCTTAAGTGTTTTTATAACCTCTTCCTTATCTGTCAGAAAGGAAGGCGTACTGCTCTACTACCCAGCTTCCCCAAGGCCCAAACATTTCAAGGAAGGTTTAGCCTCTAATTGGTTCGTTGACTCCAACGGCCCAGTAATTAGAAGTGAGAGCTCCTATTTAATTGCCTCAACCACTTTATCTTGACTTTGGAAAACACTCAAGAGGAAAAAGGTCTTGCAGGGGATAACTGCTAAGGAATACAAAAAGCTCAGCCACTTACTAGAAGTGTGACATCCTAACCTCAAAACGTCTCTAGTCTTCCAGCCCAGAGGACATCAACACTAACCCATCCCCATCCCACGGCAACCAAATGGTCATAACAGTATGCTCTAAGAAGTTAACTTACAGCTAAAGATATCTAAAGATAAATGTGTACATTCAACAAATGTCTTCAAAGGTTACTTGCACATAAAACCTAGAGGCCAAAAGGAAAACACTGATAACTTGACTATATAAAACTTTAAAATGTGTGAGGACAAAAAATAAAAACACCATTTAGAAAGGCAAAAATGTGCACAGAAGTATCTGCAGTGCTAGGAGGTAAAGAAGGATCTTCCTTAACAAAGAATAATCCGTTCACAGGAAAGGAAATAGAAATGGCACTTAGCCATTTTCCTACAAAAATAAACTACAGTTGAAGGTAGAATGCTAAAGGAAGACAAATTCTACATGTTCACATAGTGGGAAGGTTTGAGGAGAGAAACACAGGTCCCATTATCTAAGTTTGCAAATGATAAAGCTGTGGATTAAAAAGAGAACAACCTGTCACTGTGGATGAGTTTTTCCTCAAATGGGATTTTATTAAAGTTCTTATAACCCAAGACAATAGTAATCGTTTCTTGTCCAATTTAACTTTTGAAAATGAAGACTTTATATAGAAATGAATTCAAAACAGGAACTGTAAGACTTTAAAATATCAAGGCATATAAAGATCAAACTAGCACTTATGAATAAAACATCCATCTTAATCCACAGGAAATTGTTTTTTAAAATAAGTATCTAAATCTAGTACTCACATCCCTCAGTCACTCTTCAAATTATAGCTCATGAACACCATTCGGGTCTGAAATTTGTTTCAAGATGGCTCTTAAAGATATCCCAATGCATGACTAGTTCTGCCTAATTGAGTCAATACTTGAAAGTTCACAGGCATATAATCCAAGCTTTAGTGGAACCAAGCTCTCCCAGTCCATCTTTATAACATTTCCTAGCCATCAAGTCTTAACACTAAAAGTCAGGAATAATAACTATGAGAAAGTACATAAGGAAATGGCAGCACGTAAAATAAAAAAGCAAGCATTTTAATTCAGAGTTCAATATGTAGT